>NC_091242.1:4213582-4393582 GCF_040958095.1 Procambarus clarkii | reverse complement strand
TATACACTCCAGGTGTATATTTCACACACAATATACATTCCTTGAGTATATTTCACCCCCACTATACACTCCAGGTGTATATTTCACACACAATGGTTATAGATGGGTTTATTCACACTAATAGCTATTGTGCAGTCCATACGGGGAAGGGGTTCCATTCGTAATAGAACCCATTAGTTGCTCCGTTTAGACAGCAAATACGTCGCTCGTTTTCTGTGTTCAAATTTGCAGTGCAAAATATTAGTTGATTAAGAGTGAATGCCTAGGCGTACCTTTGGTCCGTACCTTTGGTCCACGGTGGAGCTGCGCTTTCCGTACAACATATTGTTATCTGCGCACTCAGCCCTAAACAAGTAGAGTTAACAGGCTGCCACTAAGGCTAGCTAAGAGGTATATCGTGCCTGCACCCTCTCTAAGTGGCCCCGAGATCGATCGCAAGCATTTTTGCTGGCAGACTCAAGCAGCTGTGAGGTACGGCTTTGTGGGCGTACCAGCTGAGTGCTGATTATACAGCTGAGAGGATACAATACAGCTGAGAGGATACAATACAGCTGAGAGGATACAATACAGCTGAGAGGATACAATAAGCTGTATTCGTTGAAATGAAGATGGAGATAGTTATTCATTTCAGCGGTTTCGTAATGCACTTGAATTTCGATGATATAGGCAGCAGGGTTCAAATTGTGGTGAAGGGAAGTATTAGGGGGAAAGCGCCAAGCTATTACGACTATATAGCACTGGGAAGGGGTCAGGATAAGGATTTGGGATGGGACGGGGGAAAGGAATGGTGCCCAACAACTTGTGGAGGGTTGGGGATTGAACGCCGACCTGCATGAAGCGAGACCGTCGTTCTACCGTCCAGCCCAAGTGAACCTCAAATCGTAGGGGATTTAGTTGGATTTTAGAGCGGTTTTGGGTAAATGAGGAAGGGAATGAGAATAGTGTAGGAACAGATGTATTTGATTTGATAATAGTTATGTAGGAATTTATATTTCTTTTTTCTTTGTATTTCAAAGAAATTGTATTTCTTTTTTTACATTTAAGGTAGTGTAGGAAAAGATGTATGTTGTATTAATAGCAGTTTAGGAACTTGTGTGTTTGTGTATTTGTTATATTGAAGCATAGACATAATTCTTAATGCAAGGTTCAGTTTACACGCTCTAATATAACGATTGGGCAGTTTTATCTATTAACTAGTGAATATGTGCTTGTGTATGACCTCATATATGTCTACATAGAATTGCTTCCCCTTCACATTGACGGGTATGCCGTTTTCTATCCGCAAAGTTGTAGTTTTTGAGAGATATATTGTTATATATCAATTGATATATAACAATATATCAATTGTTATATATGAGATATATTGTTATAATATATCTTGAGTTGTTACATTCTTGTACAGCCACTAGTACGCGTAGCGTTCCGGGCAGGTCCCTGGAATACGATCCCCGCCGCGACGAATCGTTGTTACAACCAAGTACACATTTTACTGTTGCGTTAAACAGAGGCTACAGTTAAGGATTTGCGCCCAGTAAATCCTCCCCGGCCAGGATACGAACCCATGACAAAGCGCTCGCGGAACGCCAGGCTTACCACTACACCACGGAGACTGAAGTTTGATCGCGTATATAACTTATATTTTAGAACGATGATAAAGTTAATACCAGGAAATAGACACTTTTCTTATGGAAAGATTAAAATAAGTTTAGATTAAAACAAAGTTTGAAAGCAGGGATGTTGTTGAAATACATTACCGGGTAATATGACAGACGTGTGTGATCGCTGGATTGTTTCAAGCGTAGGTTAAACATATATATATACACGACTGAGTTTGGATGGAAATCAATAGGAGTTGCTTCGTTTGGGTCAATAAGGCCTTCTGCATTTATCATTTATTCTTATGTTGTTATTCATCATAAATTGTTAAGATCTCTTACCACTTAAAATTGGGAATAATTTCTGCTGAAATATTTCTCATATAGTTTCGGTTCCTTTTTGGTTAATTTATATATTTGTTTATGTAGCTATATTGGCCTATTCTGGTGTAATTTGGCTAGTGATTAGTTAATTAATTTCCATATAATAATTTGCTCTCTGTATTTGTCAGTTTCAATTTTTTTTTACATTGCTGTATCATTTTAATGGTGTTTTACGTAAGCCTAAAACACATTAAAACATCTACTGTATTATAGCCATCTCTATGACCCTTATTAATACCATTATTTTTGTTTTGTTTATGCTGGCTCGTACATTTAATTCCCCCCCCCCCATTTCCCCCCGCTCTTCCCTTCTTGTCTTGTGCCCTTTCACTCCCCTCTCTCACAAATTCTACTCCCCCCCCTTACCCTGCTTCACCCCCTCCCCCTTACCCTGCTTCACCCCTCCCCCTTACCCTGCTTCACCCCTCCCCCTTACCCTGCTTCACCCCCCTCCCCCTTACCCTGCTTCACACCTCTCCCTTACCCTGCTTCACCCCCTCCCCCTTACCCTGCTTCACACCTCTCCCTTACCCTGCTTCACCCCCTCCCCCTTACCCTGCTTCACCCCCCTCCCCCTTACCCTGCTTCACACCTCTCCCCTCCCAAACACCCCCTCCCCCCCCTCGCGTCTTCTCCCTGTGCATGTCCTCACTGACGCATTAATCCCTGCTTAGGTTCTAAGGCATTAGTCACGGGATCCAGTCCTCTCCAGCCACTTACGAGAGGTGCCGGACTCTCCACCCTCGGCCCCAACAGAGTGGCACTCGCTTACTTGCCGGCCGCCCTGAGCCACTTAAAGTCTCACTACCTCAGTCGATTCTCCTTTCATAATTCACTTGTTTACCCGTCCCAGCTCCCGTGCCCCCGGGGTCTTCTCTCTCTACTAGTCTACCTCACTCCTCACTCCCCTGGCACCTACCTCACTCCTCACCCCTCCCCCCTAGCACCTACCTCTCTCCTCACTCCTCCCCTGGCACCTACCTCACTCCTCACCCCTCCCCCTGGCACCTACCTCTCTCCCCTGGCACCTACCTCACACCTCACCTCCCCCCCCCTAGCACCTACCTCTCTCCTCACTCCTCCCCCTGGCACCTACCTCTCTCCTCACTCCCATGGCACCTACCTCTTTCCTCACCCCTGGCACACAGCCCTTATTAGCCTCCCTCTCTCCCTATATCGCATACAATCCCCCTTTACCCACCCACCTTCCCTACAACCTTCCCTACCTTCCTCCCCCCCCTTATCCCACCAACCCCCTTACTCCCTCTCCCCCTCTACCCCCTCCCTAAATACCTCCACTATAATATCATGACCGGACGCACGCATACCCCCCCTCCCCTCTTCATAGTCGCCAGTATAGACACTGGAAGTTAGAAGCCATTTGTTTCCTAACTTTTATAGCAAATATCTACGGAGAAGACGGAGAAAGAATGAATTTTTTCTCTCTTTCAACACCTACGTGAAAGGCTCGCAGCGATGCAAACTTTTAGAGCAAGAGTCATCAAGGTTTACAGCGCTGCAAAGGTGGTGACAGCTCTATAGAGCTCAACGTTACCTTGGTCAGGTAATATCACGAAGAGGTCACCAGGTCAGAGTCACTCACCTGTACTTCGAAGCCTCTAAGAATATCAATATTGGACTTCGAAGCCTCTAAGGATATCAATATTGGACTTCGAAGCCTCTAAGAATATCAATGTCGGACTTCGAAGACTAAGAATATTAATGTCAGACTTCGAAGCCTCTAAGAATGTCAATGTCGGACTTCGAAGCCTCTAATAATATCAATATTGGACTTCGAAGCCTCTAATAATATCAATATTGGACTTCGAAGCCTCTAAGAATATCAATGTCGGACTTCGAAGACTAAGAATATTAATGTCGGACTTCGAAGCCTCTAAGAATAACAATGTCGGACTTCGAAGCCTCTAAGAATAATAATGTCGGACTTCGAAGCCTCTAATAATATCAATATTGGACTTCGAAGCCTCTAAGAATATCAATGTCGAACTTCGAAGCCTCTAAGAATATCAATGTCAACCAAAAAAGAAAAGATAGCGATCTATATAGCACAGTGGTCTACGTCCTTGGCTGACAACCGAGAGACCCGTTCCCAAGGCAGGACAGGAAACGACAGTGCACGTTTGCTTCCACCTGATGCTTCTGCTCACCTAGCGGTAAAATAGATTCCGCGGAGTTAGGCAACTGTTGTGGGGTGCATTTTGGAAAAGGTCAGTTGTTGGCCAAGGCCCAATTTGCCTTGCGAGGGGGGAAGGGGGGGGGGTTCTCTGAGCCCCTGACTAGGGGAGGGGGTGTCGCGTCGGTAAGACAATGTTCAGTCTACCTGTCCCCGACAACGGAAATTCTGCCTGTATCTTTTCATGGTAGCTTTATCAGTAGATTTAATGTGTACTTGTATCTATATTTCCCCCAACAGTTTAAACTATATATATCTACTTGTGTCGCCTTATCTCTCGTATAAGGAAGATTTGACCGTATATTATATATATATATATATATATATATATATATATATATATATATATATATATATATATATATATATATATTGTAATTTATTATTTACCTTCTATAGGAACCTTGACCGTGTACTGGTCAAGGTTACATGGTATTCATGGCCGGTATTCTTGAATACCGGTCAAGAATACAGTATTCTTGACCGTATTCTAGTCAAGAATACAAACCCATACACGTGTGTCTGGATCTTACAGTTAAGTCGCTCGAATGTCGTAAATTCATCAAAATCTCGTATATAAGCGCCGAGAAAGAGACATATGTATACATTTCTTCAAGTAATGACACATAGGGTGTGTCATGTGTCATGTGTCATGTGTCAAGCCTTGTGAAGGCACCAATACTAAATAATTTAAGTATAAAAATATGCGTTTTCTTCATAGAGTATAAGGAAAAGTATAATAAATATGTCCCCCCCTAAAAAACATGACATTTAAGGCGGTAAGACTTTAGAGTGGGTGACTACGTTAGTTCAAAGCCCAGCAGGCAGACCAACAAATGGATTTGTTTAAACAAATTACCAAATATAAGCTGACCTGTATGTAACAGGTCAGATTATATTTGGTAATTTCCACCATAATTAATATGCTTACGTGTCCTGAATATTTTACAATTTTATATATAAAAACAACATTAAAACATGTAGAGTTCCACTTGTTTTACGACGTTCTCTTGAGGTTATCTTGAGATGATTTCGGGGCTTTTAGTGTCCCCGCGGCCCGGTCCTCGACCAGGCCTCCACCCCCAGGAAGCAGCCCGTGACAGCTGGCTAACACCCAGGTACCTATTTTACTGCTAGGTAACAGGGGCATAGGGTGAAAGAAACTCTGCCCATTGTTTCTCGCCGGTGCCTGGGATCGAACCCAGGACCACAGGATCATAAGTCCAGTGTGCTGTCCGCTCGGCCGACCGGCTCCCGGAGAAAGCTCCCGTTCTATCTAAAAAGTTTACATTTAATTTGTATTCTCTAATTCTAAACCCAAAACTCGGATTTAACATTAAATTTATACCTGTAAGTTTACATAAGAGATAGTTTTTTCGTAATGTTCCCGCCAGATTCGTCGTTTCTGGGATAAGATTCACGAAGCAGTTACGCAAGTACTTACGAACGTGTTCATCTTTCTTCAATCTTTGACGGCTTTGGTTACCTTTATTAAACAGTTTACATGCATGAAGTCTTCCCAATCAACTGTTGTTATTGTTATAAACAGCCTTCTGGTGCTTCGGAGCTAATTCATTGTTTAATAATTGTAAACAAAGCCGTCAAAGATTGATAAAAGATGTACAGGTTCGTAAGTGCTTGCGTAACTGCTTCGTGAATCTGGCCCCTGGTCGCTAGAGGAAGGAGGTCAACAGTCGGTAATGACTGTGCTATGTACGAACTTCTTAATGACTCGTCCGGTACTCGTTCATGCAGTTCAAACGAGCCAAGCGTTCGACCATATTAGTACAAACTTGAAATCTCCATTTATGGGATATTCCCGTGTATGCCTCGATCATAGGAGTAACAAAATAAAAAATTAAACAGCACAGAATTGGCCTATACGATGCAGCTTTTGTCTACAATCACCCAAACTCATTCAACTTACGCTTGGAACAACCCCGACAATCCGTGTATTTTCCCCCGTGTGTATCAGGCAAGCTTTCCATGTACATTAATTGTTGACCAGACCACACACTAGAAGGTGAAGGGACGACGACGACGTTTCGGTCCGTCCTGGACCATTCTCAAGTCGATTTCCATGTACACTTTCTGTTTGTTTTTCGTATATATATTTTTGCTTTTTGTGTGTGTGTTTGTGTATGATTTACTGTACGCTTTCCTGTGTTGTGGATGACGTGACTTGGCAATTGGCAGTGCGTGTTTGTGTTGGGTGTGAGCCGCAGTTAAAAATGTTTGGTGCCACTCTCACACACCTGGGTACCTCACCACCCAACCCTCACACACCTGTCACACCTGGTCTACCTCACCCCCCACTCTCACACACCTGGGTACCTCACTACCCCCCTCACACACCTGTCACACCTGGACTATCTCACCCCCTACTCTCACACACCTGGCTACCTCACTACCACCCCCTCACACACCTGGACTACCTCACCCCCCCCACTCTCACACACCTGGCTACCTCACTACCACCCCCTCACACACCTGGACTACCTCACCCCCCACTCTCACACACCTGGGTACCTCACTACCCCCCTCACACACCTGTCACACCTGGACTACCTCACCCCCTACTCTCACACACCTGGGTACCTCACTACCACCCCCTCACACACCTGTCACACCTGGACTACCTCAACCCCCCCACTCTCACACACCTGGCTACCTCACTACCACCCCCTCACACACCTGTCACACCTGGACTACCTCACCCTCACTCTCACACACCTGGGTACCTCACCACCCCCTCACACACCTGGGTACCTCACCACCCCCTCACACACCTGGGTACCTCACCACCCCCTCACACACCTGGGTACCTCACCACCCCCTCACACACCTGGGTACCTCACCACCCCCCCCCTCACACACCTGTCACACCTGGACTACCTCACCCCTCACTCTCACACACCTGTCACACTAGTACCTTGTGTGATACACTAGTATTCAATCGACTTGAGAATGGTCCAGGACGGACCGAAACGTCGTCGTCCCTTCACTTTCTAGTGTGTGGTCTGGTCATCACACACTAATACCTTCCTTATGCGTTCTATTAGCTTGTAAGTAATGATGTTAACCCCCCCCCCCCCCCCAACTACCATTTCTGCCTGATCCCATTACACGAGTGTCGGTGTCTCGAATCTCTACAGAAATTTATTTAGACATTCCGGACTCACTTACGAGATGCTGTCGCACTCCAGGACCCAAAGAGACGAATCTATCCCCATCTACCCTCTTCCTTTCCATCCCATTTGACTTCTTCACTTGTCTGTAGCCCCTCACTGTATAGCCCCTATGCTGTAACCCACACTGTAGCCCCCTTACGTTGTAATTCCTTCACTGTAGCTGGATGGTGTTTGCCTCAATCAACACCACTTCCGTGTTGCGTCGCCCCATACCTTTGGTCACGTCCTTATGTGCATTTATTTCTCTGCTGGCCTGACTCTCTCTCTCTCTCTCTCTCTCTCTCTCTCTCTCTCTCTCTCTCTCTCTCTCTCTCTCTCTCTCTCTCTCTTTCTCTCTTTCGCTCTTTCTCTCTCTCTCTCTCTCTCTCTCTCTCTCTCTCTCTCTCTCTCTCTCTCTCTCTCTCTCTCTCTCTCTCTCTCTCTCTCTCTCTTTCTCTCTTTCGCTCTTTCTCTCTCTCTCTCTCTCTCTCTCTCTCTCTCTCTCTCTCTCTCTCTCTCTCTCTCTCTCTCTCTACCCTCCCTTCCCCCTCTCCGTCACTCCTCAGTACTGCAGAAAGTCGATACTATGACGTCATGGTATCGGTAAACGCCCAGTTTTTTTCTTATCTGCCTCGTACAGCGCTCCGAAATATTAATTTCCAATCCCAGGACGCTCGTCCGTCACATCCGGGCGGCCATTAACACAAAAATTCCTATATCCCGTTTTTTATCAATGCGGCTGCCAAAGAAAACTCAAATTACAACAGTAAACTTAATTAAATTATATTTTCTTGAATTTAATGAGGACGACGTCGTTAGATCTCTGTTGAGTAATATCGAGATGATTGGCTGAAGATAAGCGGGGGTTTATAAGTGTGGCTGGTGGTGGTAGCTTAAGTGCTTCGTGGCATGCTACCCTTCACCTCACTCGCGTTGAGGTCACGTCTAGTGGTGTTGGACGACATGCTCGTCCTCCTAAAGGTTTCCCAACGTCAAGAAAACGGACAATTTAAAGTAGTCTCTCCTAACCTAACAGAGGAACCAAAACAGAAAACGGGACAGTACGTCACTTTCGCCAGCCGCTTCCATTGTCTAGTTTGACGATTTTTGGCCTCATGTAACGCATACGAGCGAAATACGACGTTCTTTGTAGGAGGACAGGTTGACTGAGGGCACGGTGACGTCAGGGTACAGTTTTTATTATTATTATTATTATTATTATTATTATTATTATTTTCTACCACAGACGTGGCCACACATTTACAATGCTAACCAGCATATATACATTTTCTTCTGTCCTCCATGGACAGGGTTAGAGATGTGTTAAACATATAGTTCAAGGGTTTATTGAACAATCAGCCACAGAAGGTGATTCGGTGCTTTTAAAATGCTAAGCTAACGTACATACGTAAATACAGGTACAGTGGTAGGAGGATACGGTGAAGAGAGGATACGATGCATAATAACCCCTTTCCTAAGCGCTTGTGTACTGTGTACTGTGGACTCCAGATTGATCGATGAAGATTAAGCCATCCAAAAGGTGGCACGGGCATGAATAGCCCGTAAGTGGTGGCCCTTTTGAGCCTTTACCAGTATCGAGAGCTGATACTGGAGATCTGTGGAGGTGCGACTGCACCCTGCGTGACGGGAGATGTCTCCCGTCGGACTCCAGAGGCTCGGAACTATTTACTTACCAGGACAAAAGGGCCACTGTTGTTCGCATCACAGTCGAGCTACTTCTCAGTACAGTTCATACTTCACCAAGCCGAGTAACCGAACAAATTTTCTTTCCCATTTTCTCCAGTTTTTTCCCCAACCATTCATGAAGAACGGTCTTCATGGCTGTTTTCCCTTGACACCTTTTGTTCTTGTTTCTTAGAAGAACCGACTGCGGTGCATATCTCTTCACTTCCAGCTGATCATGTTGATCACACTTGAGAATGGTCCAAAACGGACCGAAACGTCGTCGTCCCTTCACTTACTAGTGTGTGATTTAGTCAACATATTTCAGCCACGTTATAGTGACTCCTCGTCTGCATGGTCATCCAGTTCTACCAGTGTTATGACCTTTTAATATTATTGGAGAGGACAAAATTGCTCAAAGATAATTTTGTCTTTGTCTATTTGTCTCTTCTATTTTGTCCAAATAGAGGAGTGTACCGCGCGCCTGTGAGGAACGTGGGACTATTCACAGGACTGGGGTTAGGTGGGGTTCAGTATTCTACTGATTCTTCAATTACTGGTGAGAAAGGCCTGAGGATTCTCTAGATTGGTCCGGTCGTCAGTGGTGGTGGTGTGGTGTGGGATGGGATTGTGTAGTGGGGGTGGGGTGGGGGGGAAGAGAGAGAGAGAGAGAGAGAGAGAGAGAGAGAGAGAGAGAGAGAGAGAGAGAGATTCACCCCTGACCTACTCCAGCCCCGTCGACCCGCCTTATCTTCAAAACGCGAAGCAACACGGTCACGAAACGTCTTCTTCTTCTTGTCATTGTTTGGTCCCCCCGAGGCAGCCAGAACATTACCACCAGAACACTTTCGTACCAGACCTCATATCATAAAGATACGAGGTCGCAACTCAATGATGACTCAACCGTGACTACTTGCCATGGGCCCCCATACATACTCCTCTCTCATACATACAAATAAATATGTAAATCTTAAAAATAAACATAGATTTTCTTCGACTGTTTTGTGGAACGTCATTTAGTTAATAATTTGTCTTATATAACTAATGAATCATGTTGCATTTTTGTGAAAGATTTTTATATTCTATTACGAGTGCTGTATAGTTGTAATTTATTTATTTATTTATTTATTTATTTATTTATTTATTTATACACAAGAAGGTACATTGGGTTTGTGAGAATACATAGCATAGTATTTTCAATCTTGTAAAGCCACTAGTACGCGCAGCGTTTCGGGCAGCTAATGGCTTTGCGCTTTATCCTGACGCGCAGCGTTTCGGACAGGTAGTGGCTTTGCGCTTTATGCTGATAGTTCCCCTTCCTTTATATTTTACTAGGCCTAGGCTTTAGAGAGAAATGGGCCAGCCACAACAGTCAAATCATCTAGCAAATGAGGAAGATACAAATGTTATTCGAAATGTTATCTGTTCTTTACTATAGAAAAATAACAATGGGTAGTTAATAGGATGCTAAATATAACACAAAAGAGAACAAGATATAAAATTGTATATAGGTTTACACCCAGGAAAGACCTGGGTAAATACTGGTTTGGAAATATGGGGGTTGATTTGTGATACAGATTATCGAGTAACACAAACAGATGTTGGATCCCCTGCATTGTTTCAAGCGAAGGTCAGACATATCTGAGTTAATGTGGAAGTCAATGAGAATTACCTTTTGTCGCTTCCTCTATTTTTATGTATCTACAGCTGATCAAATTTGTAAAAAGTGAACATAGTAAGAACATAAGAACAAACGGAAGCTGCAGAAATCTTTACAAGTATTTTAATCTCTTCATAAAAGAACGGGGCCTCGTAGCCTGGTGGATAGCGCGCAGGGCTCGTAATTCTGTGGCGCGGGTTCGATTCCCGCACGAGGCAGAAACAAATGGGCAAAGTTTCTTTCACGCTGAATTCCCCTGTTACCTAGCAGTAAATAGGTACCTGGGAGTTAGTCAGCTGTCACGGGCTGCTTCCTGGGGGTGGAGGCCTGGTCGAGGACCGGGCCGCGGGGACACTAAAGCCCCGAAATCATCTCAAGATAACCTCAAGATAAGGTTCTAATGCCTGAGATTACTTAATTGTCCTTCTTTCAACATGTTCAAGTGAACTTATGTCCGCTCTTAAGTAGGTGACCAACAGTGAACTGCGTGATCTAAGTTCGGCCTTGAAGGTGCATGTAAAGCTAAAGAACAACGTTGGATACATTAATCTGATGTTGGGCCTAAGGCATATCAACCTCTGGAGGGTTATTAATTAATTTTAAGGCCACCACAATAGCCTTACTGATCAACCAGCAAGTATACTTTAGCTTTGAAGATACTCCAGGACCAAAGTATACTCTGTATATTCACAGAGGGGGGGAATGCACATCTTTTATATATACACATGACTCTCAGTATCCTATTGTCATTATTAAATATATACATTGATTTATACATATTTTTGGGGGCTCAAGATCACGATTAATCATAACTAATCATAACGACTAATCAGGCTTTTTTTCCACATTCAGACCCAATAATTTCAACACTGTCCAGCCAATATGTTTTTACTATGATTACTCTAACCGTTAACTAAGCTTATAAACCGGTTATAATAATAATAATAGTTATCTAAATTGTCTTGTAGGAATTCTGAGTTTCCTTCCGAGAAGACCTGACATGAACACCAGCTGATCCATTCATGATCAAAAACACGACAATAATAGCTGATTCACCCGTAAACAAACGCGAAAGCAAAAACAGCCGACTCATTCATAAACACCATAGTAACAGAAGAAGCGCCATTGATAAAGTCAATAGTAACAACAACAGATCCATTCGTAAACAACACGATAACAAACCGCTTACCCATTCATAATCAAACTACTACATGAACACACACACACACAGCGAGTGACTCACTGGTCTGATTCATTGGTCCATTCACTAACTGTTGCCCCCTCTTTGCTTTCCAGGAGCGGGGCGAGCCTAGGAGACCAGAACGCCAGCTCCACTACCAACCTCATCAGCGGCTGGAAGGATAAGGACAAGCGCCGTCAGCCAGTGTTCCAGAGGGACTGGTATGACGTCCATACCTGAGTCCCACTCTCGCGAGCCCTAACTTCTGGAACTACACACTTATAATCACCCATTAGAAGAGCAGCCTGTCAATAGAATGTCTCGCGAAATATACGTCTGGTATCGCCCATTCAAAGATCAAATTCTGTCATTGGAACCGCTTATCAATGGCGTCATCCACTGCAAGACCATTGATAGGCAACCTCCCACTGGCTAGAAAAGGTCCACCAGGACCTACGCCAAGGATACCCTGGAGTACCCAGTGGGAACACACCGAAAACGCTCATTCAAAATGCTACTTAAACTACCAAATAAGGAGCCCGGAACAAACACTCCACTACATTAATCACTCGCGGAGGCCACTGATCTGATGTTCCATCAGCCGTGTCGCTCAGTCAGGGGGTATCCCCAAGATCATCTTCGCCAGACTCCGTTCTTGCTATAGTGTTGACACACATTCTCGTACCTGTCTACAAGGGAGAATAAGTAACGGAGTGCAATAAACAAAGCCTTAATCTTTACGTCAGCAAGTCAGACACAGGTGGTCCTAACAGGTGCGTTCAACAGGAGCATAGCAAGTAAAGCTATGGACAATACACAAACCTGGAGTGACTGAAAGGGGCCGTTAACAGAGCTAGCAGATGAAGCCAACGGAAGAGCCCGTCATGATGAAGTGCAGCTGTCGGAGGCGAACAATCATCCCCTTAATCAACAGACTAAGCATGTCTACTGTGCCAGGCAGCAAGTCACGTGAAGCGACAAGCATCTACTGTCCCAGGCACGAAGTCACGTGAATCAACGCGTAATCAGCACGCAATCAACAGACTAATCACGTTGATTACTAAGCAAGTTGAGACTTCCCCCTTCGCGCAAGAGCCTTCTTGCCTCCCTCAAGAAATACAGAACCAAGTCTCTCAGAGGTACCATGATACACAGACATTAAGACGAAACCAACACCCAATACCTGAAAACATCAAGATGCCTCGTAAACGTTCTTTCCTTTCTCAAGTCTGAACGTTAGACTATTAGAAACGAGGTTACGTGAGGGAGAGCGTCTAGAGAAACGCCCTGACCTGGTCTTGCAACATGCCATGCCAATACCACTCGAACTCCAATATGCCCAGACACGACACTGCGCCACGGAGAAAGACACACCCATCATTAAGTCGAAATGAATTGCATTCGTCTATTGAAGAACTGGGAGACACTCGGTTCCAATGCAGGAGAGAGAGTTTGCATTCGTCTATTGAAGAACTGAGAGACACTCGGTCCCAATGCAGGAGAGAGAGAGTTTGCATTCGTCTATTGAAGAACTGGGAGGCACTCGGTCCCAATGCAGGAGAGAGAGTTTGCATTCGTCTATTGAAGAACTGAGAGACACTCGGTTCCAATGCAGGAGAGTTTGCATTCGTCTATTGAAGAACTGAGAGACACTCGGTTCCAATGCAGGAGAGAGAGTTTGCATTCGTCTATTGAAGAACTGGGAGGCACTCGGTCCCAATGCAGGAGAGAGAGTTTGCATTCTACTGCTATCAGAAGGTGAGGAATTTTAACACATTTAGGTACGTGTGAATTTGTGCAGATGCCCTAGACTATATGAAGGCTAGTACAGTGTGTCACAAAAACTAGCTACGTGATGCTGAAAATCCCCATCACACAGGATGGTTAGTCATACAGAGGCATGTGATAAGTAGTCTACATTGGCAAGAGGAATTACGCAGACACCCCAAGTAGCCTACGACTTGGAAATATGGTCGTTGGAATTTCTTCGCTGTGATCTCGATTGCCAAAAAGAAGCAATATATAAGGAAAAGCAGTCTACATGAAGAGTCACTCGTGTGAAGGACAGACAGCAAAACAACACCCTTAGGAAGAAACACTAGTCAAGAAACACCTCAAGAAAGACAAAAATGTTTCTGAAGGAACACCTGAAGACTCCACACAACATGTTAGGTTAAAAAAAAAAAAATCAGTTAAAGACAAAAAATGGGAAGCAGAACACCCTCCCTGCCCTGCTTAGGGCGTCAGGGTTTAAGGGAGACCAAGAAAGGATTAAAAGGGAGTGGGCAGAGAGACCCGTGATCAAGATAACTGTGCCATCACGGACAGGGCACGTCTCTAGTGGGATAAGAAGCAATTAAGAGGAGGGAAAAAGGTGTTGCAGGTGAAAATTAGCCAATCTTTTCTTGCGGTAGAAAACGGGAGAAGTGTGATGGGCCGACTGATGACGTCACACAAGATGCCAAATGTACTTTGTAATATCGTCTACTGTATTATTATTACTACAGTATTATTACAATTATCATTTTATTATTATCATTACACAAGTATCATACATTAAGTATTAATTTGATCACTGTGAATAGAACTACAATACGTAGGACGCTGTATAAACTAGCTATTTTCTAGGTCCCAAGGCACACATTGTGATATATAATTGTGATAAGCTGACTTATGAGTGTTTACATACATCTAATACAATCATAAAAGAACCGTATGTGCTTAAGAGCTATATAATTATTTATATAATTATATAGTGTAAAGCTTGTATGGTTCCCAAGCCTATGTTCAACTGTAAGTTACGACCCCTTTAGGTCGTAGTTGGACCGTCATACAACCATACCCCTGGTCGTTCACTACCAGGGGGGGGTTGACCCCCCTGGTAGTTCAGTACTATACCCAGTCTGCCAGCAATTGCTGGGGGTAGAGGTCAGGGTGCTAAGCTGCTAGGGGAATGGTTCTCTGGCGGCCCAGGTTCGAATCCTAGAGGGTTCATAGACTTTATAGTTTTTAAAGATTTTATATAATATATATATTTATTTATATTTTTATTTTTATTTATATATGTATATGTATAACCTCAATGCAACAAAAATGTTATTTATAAACCATTTCAAATGCAAAAGGGATCCCAAACAACTCGATTGTTTATATACCAACAGTTCCAATTGGTTATTAACATATACGCCGTAGCCTAACAAATACTCGTATATCTTTTCCCACATTTCTCGTACTTGCTAAAATACCTTGCCAACAAGTCCTTTAAGTAACATTACGGACAAAAACAGGAGATAAAGATAGACTTTTCTATATAAATCTTGGCCCGTGATATTGAGCCTATTGTCGATGTAAACAAGAGGTTCTACTCCCTTATTGGCTGTCTGTCGGTGTTGCCAACCTTCCCAACATTACTTTTTTTTATTTTTTAGAATGAATACGTGTTTGAATGCAAGTATTATTACAAAGTTTGAAGTCTAGTTGAGACACGGTGATTAGTACGGTGCGCGCAGTATTGTAACAACTAAGGTGACCTTGTGTGAGACAAATATGTATTTGAGAACTTTAGTGGAGTATGGCAGCTCTTGCTGGTCAGGACGTTGCCATATGTTGCAAGTAAACACCATTATTTTATCATGTTATGTCATCTAGTTTGGTAATATAGACATAATATGAGATGAAGAATTCAGTAGTAATTAAACCTGTTTATTTGACATAGTAATTAAATGTTAAAATATATATTTTTTAGTGGATAATGTTGAGGAGACTCTTGCCAGCATGACGTCACTGGTCGATTAACAGAGGTGCAATTGATCATGCAGAGTTGGACGCTGCTACAGGTGCTGGCGTCCCCCCCTCCCTCACGCCCCCACTACAACCCCCACCCTCATGCACCCCCCCGTCTAACGCCCCCACCCTCGTACACCCCCCCTCTCACGCCCCCACTACAACCCCTCTGCCCCCAGCACCACCTTCTCTTCACCCCACTTAAACAATACCTTTCTCACGCCCATACTTATGTCATGTCCCCTCTCATCTTCCCTCTCCCAAGCAGTTGGTGTTGTTGTTATAGATTCAGCTACTCGGAATTAGTTCCAAGTAGCACGGGCTATGGTTAGCCCGTAGCTTACCTGGCACAAGGAGCGGGGCAAGTAGCACGGGCTATGGTGAGCCCGTAGTGGACTTACCTGGCACAGGAGCGGTGCTGATGCAGAACCTCTCACATGACGTATCACATTAAACCGTGCCTCCCTCCCCCACCTCTCCTTCAAGGACACAACTCCAAACCACCACCCCCCTTCCCCCCCCCTCACGTCCTTTCACGTTTCCACCCCCCCAGCCCCAGGACACCCCCCCCCCTCTCACACACACGCACACACCAATATATATTCCATAAAAATAATTAGCGGCCATTACGACCCTATTGTTCCTGATGTTGGGTCATAGATAAATGCCATCTATTGTAGACGATGCAAAGCTGATGAGGATAGGGACAGAGGAGGATTGCAGGATACAACACGAGGATGTGAACAACTTGCAGCAATCCTCTAATAAATGGTTATTGGAATTCACTTCCAGCAAGTGCAATGTAATGAAAATGGGAGGAGGAAAATGAACATCAAAAGAGAAATGCAACATGTCGAGAAGCTCCAGAAAAACAGAAGGATCTGACTGTAGACATGATTAAAGCGACATCAGGTCTAATGCTGGAAGCGTAAGAAGAATAGCATATGAGGGCAGCTGATTACGCAAAACCAGCCTGGAACCCCACCTTGTGAAGCACGCCCAGAGACAAACGCGTACACACACACGCACACACACATATAATATATATATATATATATATATATATATATATATATATATATATATATATATATATATATATATATATATATATATATATATATATTATATATATATATATATATATATTATATAAACACACACACACACTTGCAACAAGATTAGCACTACAAACCATTAGTTTAGTTCGTGTTGTATTCCATTCCTATCATGAGAACAGCAGTGGAAAATGTTACAGCCACATGTTGGCTTCAGTAACTGAACCCGAACTTTCATTTAGCTAAGTTACAGCATTAACTACAGAGTTGATCAACATATAAATCAGCAGTCATTATCAATTTATCAAACTGGCAACAGATTTAAACCACGAAGAAAGCCTATGGAAGCATCCTATGCAATAAAACAAATTGAACTAGAAGAAACATGATCACGACATGCACGATACTAAGGCGATAGAGGATATGGACAGCCTGTTTGAAATTTGGGAAAATAGAACAAGGAAAAATAATGACCCACAGAAATGTCAGGAGCAAGAGTTGTGCTAGGTACCCGATAGAGGCGGAGTCCAAGAGCCGAATCCTACTTCCCGCAAACACAAAGTTATAAAATACACGAATTTCCGCAACGCGCAAATATACTAATATGCATAGTAATATCGCAACAACTTAATTCACCAAAGGAATTATTGAGGCTATGTAAATGGATCGAACCCGCATCCTGGACCTCCTCAATATTTTCTGACGAATACAAATATGACAACACACGACTCCACAAACCCAGATATCTGCTGACATTTTTGAATAAAACCTGAACTGAAACTTTGGGCCTGGGGGGTGGACCATTCCTGCATGCTAACGTCTCAGATCATCCTCCTAAATTTTCCCCACGTCAAGAAATTGTAGTACTAAAGTCCTCGCCTAACCTAACAGAGGAGCCAAAACAGAAAACGGGACAGTACGTCACTTTCTCGAACCGCTACCATGTTCTAGTACGACGATTTTCGGCCTTAGGTAGAGCACTGCGTCAAAACGTGACGCTCTGTTAGGAGGACGGGTTGAAGATGCCCAAGGCCAGGCAACGACACCAAGTCCAACACTGACTTTGATAGATCATCCCAACCCTGACCTTCTACACATCACCGGACTCCCGCCACCAGTCCGGCGCTAGTGATCAGTCCAACACATCCCAACATCACAGTTCCACTCTGATATTCATAGTGACATGAAGTTAATATCTTCTTGTACAACTCAGACTATGCATTGTGACACGTACTGCATTTTCAATAAATTTAAATTTATCTTATTCTGAAATACAGATTTAAATCCTATACATTTCACCTTTTAAATAGGTGGGCCAGGCACATAAAAAATTTATATTATTTACTTTTGTTATTATTATTAATTTTATAAATATTATTCATGTTTTACGCCGTCAGAGACCAATTTCTTTCCCCTTAACTAAAGGGTTCTACATTTACCAAGCTACACTTATATACAATACTCAGGTGTTGATCATAAAGCAATATATCATATCCCTCTTGTAAACGATAAATTTAAACGAAAAGTATATATATATATATATATATATATATATATATATATATATATATATATATATATATATATATATATATATATATATATATATATATATATACACACACGTCTAAATTAAGCACCACGACATACCTTCCACTCTGCGTTCTTTATATCTCTATCTATTCCTACAACATCAGGTAGTAATTGTATTTTGAAAGAAAATGCATAATATATATCACTAACTGATAGTGGGTAGTATATATATGTTTTGTGAACGCATTTTTATATATTTACATAATATATCAATATATTTATGCAATGCATCGAAAAGTACTTATATGATACTTTTTTTTTTAAAAGCTGGTTGTGCCTTGTATTTAATTTTGTAAAAAAAAAATTAGAGCCTGCAAAATTTTGTTGTATAATTTATAATAATTAATTGTTTAGGTATTTGTTACTTTTTCCCAGAGTTTAGGTCATCTGTTTCTGATGAAAAAGTATTTATATTACTTAATATTAATATATATATATATATATATATATATATATGCCACTTCACATTATTTAATAAACAACAATGCATACCGCTTTATACAACTTTACAATTACGAACAATTTTTGTTTCATGTTATACATTCACAAACATAACTATTTTTGGCATTTGTCAGTATGGATAATTTTCTGTCACTGTCAGCTGTCATCCATGCCATCTGTCGCTTGTCAGCTGTCATCCATGCCATCTGTCGCTTGTCAGTTGTCATCTATGACCTGTCATGACAGTACCAAACTGTCAACAAAAGACGGACTGGCACGCTTTAATAAATAAAAAATAAAGCTCTATTCTTATTATTCAAATATTATTTATATTGTTATTACAGAAGTATTACATTATTTTCAATGCGAGTTCTATTACACTATTAAAGCGGGTAATAAAGTCATTTATAATTAATGTATTATAATGATTATTATCATCAGTATTATTCTGATTATTAATTAAGATGTCATTTAAACCATGTATTGCTGTTATTGGGAAATTTGTTAAATATTGTTTACTTTTTAATTCATTCAAAACATCTAAAGACCTACTATGTCAACTGATCGATAAATATACTCAAAGCTATTTTGTTTAATGAATGCTAAATATATAATGTTAATTGACTTTGCTTACAAGAAGAGGCTAGAGGTGGCTTGAATTTTTGTTCCTTTTCCGCCTTTTTAAACAACTTATCAAACTTCATTATTTTGCCATCATTAGGACTAGATACCATACACAATACAATGTATTTAACGATCTAACAAAAATATTTTATATATTTTTTAAAATTTTGATAGAAGGCCCATGTCGCTAGGATTTCTGTCCGCTGGTTGGCAAGAGGAACCTACCTACCAGCTTGTGACAAATTTTATACCGTGCATTATGTATCTTGTACCACAATTATGTAAAAAACATGGCAATAATATTGAAAATCAATTCAAATAATATTTCTCCCGGGAACGACACAGATGAACAGACACTGTCAATAAACTTCCCCGCCACACACTCACGGCGGGCTGTTCTTGGAAAATGGCGTTGATGCAACACTGAATCAACGTTGATGCAACACTGTATCAACGTTGGTGCAACACTGAATCAACGTTGATGCAACACTGAATCAACGTTGGTGCAACACTGTATCAACTTTGATGCAACACTGAATCAAAGTTGGTGCAACACTGAATCAACGTTGATGCAACACTGAATCAACTTTGATGCAACACTGAATCAACGTTGATGCAACACTGAATCAACGTTGATGCAACACTGAATCAACGTTGGTGCAACACTGAATCAACGTTGATGCAACACTGAATCAAAGTTGATGCAACACTGAATCAACGTTGATGCAACACTGAATCAACGTTGATGCAACACTGAATCAACGTTGGTGCAACACTGAATCAACGTTGATGCAACACTGAATCAAAGTTGGTGCAACACTGAATCAACGTTGATGCAACACTGTATCAACTTTGATGCAACACTGAATCAACGTTGATGCAACACTGAATCAACGTTGATGCAACACTGAATCAACGTTGATGCAACACTGAATCAACGTTGATGCAACACTGAATCAACGTTGATACAACACTGAATCAACTTTGATAACGTCACTCAAAAACATATTTTGCCCGCTGGAATATTAAATGCTGAACACCCTCCACAACTGCTAAATTATTAGATATGATTTCTAAATGTTGTACATAAATCACCCATTTGGTCATTCAACCAACCATATAACTCATGAAAACAAACAAAAAACGCTGAAAACTCTCGTTCCAACATGTTCAACAATAATGACTGTATATATATGTATATGTATATGTACTAGTAACCTGCCCTTATGTGTTGTCAGTGTAAATACCACAACTCTTTGTCATATTAAACGTTTTACTCTATATCATTGTTTTTCTCCGTTAATTATTTATTTCACATATTTACTTTTACATTTTGAATTACATATTTGATCTGTAATCAATCCTGTTGTTCGCCCATTTGAAATCTCATCTGATTTTGCATCATGATTTTGAATCTTGAAAAATTCTAAATTTTTAAATTTAATATTATTATAGGTTAGATTAAATTTAACCTTGCATAATTAATTTAAAAATATCGACATTCCCTTCCAACCGAGCACGAAAAAAATAATATTTCAAACATATTTTGAGCTATTAAATTGATAGTTAAATTATAATCATACATAATATAATCGGTCGTTATTGTGTCTAAACCCCCAACAAAAATATTCCTAAAGTACATAAGATTTAGATAATGTGGTGGAAATGAGGCTAAAATGCAGGCGAGGAGTCACAATAACGTGGCTAAAGTATGTTGACCAGACCACACACTAGAAAGTGAAGGGACGACGACGTTTCGGTCCGTCCTGGACCATTCTCAAGTCGATTGTGAACGAAACGTCGTCGTCCCTTCACTTTCTAGTGTGTGGTCTAGTCAATGAGGCTAAAATGTTCCTTCGTGAAGAATTCTTGTGTAAACAACAGTACCAAATGACAGATCAGAGTTGCCTTTACTCACATCACAGAGATTCACATATTAACTTTGTACTAATCTTAAGGGTTCGTAAGTACGAAAAAGCATGCAGTTATAGAAGAGTCCATGCACTTTTGTTTTTCAACCAATTCGACTACTAACATTTCATAACTGGAGTTGAGGCATTCAGTATTCCCTCATTACATGTTAAGTGAAAATGATTAATACACGAGTCTAATAAAAATCCGAACTTAAACTAATGTTTTGGTGACAAACATAAGTTTAATAACTGTCTTGAGAACCTAACCACTGTACATAACTACTGAAATAAACCATTATATTTATAACGAACTAATGTGGGTTTTTTTTCCCTGAAATTTATCCAGATATTTTGGTTTCTCGTTGTCGAGAAATGCGTTGAAGACACGACCAAAACTGTTGACTTACTTCCAGGGGGCCAAATTCACGAAAGCACTTACGCAAGTACTTACGAACGTGTACATCTTTTCTCAATCTTTGGCGGCTTTGTTTCAAATTATTAAACAGTTAATGAGCTCCGAAACCACAGGAGGCTGTTTATAACAATAACAACAGTTGATTGGGAAGTTTTCATGCTTGTAAACTGTTTAATAAATGTAACCAAAGCCGTCAAAGATTGAGAAAAGATGTACACGTTCGTAAGTGCTTGCGTAAGTGTTTTCGTGAATCTGGCCCCAGGTCAACCCGTCCTCAGTCCACTCAGTCCATACAAGTCCATTCCATCCAGCAGTCGACCCCAAAGACGCATTTATCAATTTTAACATGCTGTTCATTCAAAACATGAATTTTCTCAAATATAAATTAATAGTATTGCATATTTAGTGCATATTTTGGTTAGGTTAAGTTAGGTGTTTAGGTTTTGTTGGCGATTTTTTGTATTTGTAGTAAGTGGGTGAAGCATTTACAGCTTTGTGGTTCGAACAAAAGTCGTCAGCGGAGCACTTATTCCGGAAGTGTTCGGACGTCATCAGTTGTGAGTCGTGTATAAATCGTTTTTCATTCATAAACAGGTGTTTGGCAGATTCATGGAATGAACTTTGGCCTTTGCTTATGAAGACGGGCTGTCCAGGTACCATTATATTGCTCATTTGGTGTAAACATGACGTTCGAGCATTTCTCGAACGGATACAAGTCACATCGTTTACAAGACGATTCGACACTGGATTTTGAATTCTACCTAACCTAACCTAGCTCAACCCAATCAAACCTAATCCATATCAATCGAACCTAACCCAACCGTTTGCTAATTACAAGTAATTATTTGATCATTACAAGTAATTATCAAGCCTTCGTTTTATAATTACTTGCTAAGGTAAATAATAAAAGTAATATTTATTTTTGGGAAAAGAACATACAAAATGGGACACAAGAAGAATGTTGGGTTTCTATGTACGGCAAGTACAGTATATACTAAACCTAATGCCACTAATACACACAGCGTTCGGCCATTAAATAAGAGATCACTATCGTAAGCTCAAAATATCAAAATAGGAAAAATTCCTAGTTAGAAATCGGCAAGTAAAGATTTGGCAACAGAGTTGTGCATGAATGAGATAATCTTACTAGTAGTTCCATTCAAGTAAATTAGAACACACATCTCATGGTTTAGTAGGCACAGTACGTTGTACGGATCACTATAGGCCTACTACAATGTTCTTACTTTTTCTTAATGACCAAGAGGATGGACAAATTCATCTCTTAATCATTCATGACGATATGACACGTGACTGAGTTCACTAAAAAAAATCTGAGAGAGAGAGAGAGAGAGAGAGAGAGAGAGAGAGAGAGAGAGAGAGAGAGAGAGAGAGAGAGAGAGAGAGAGAGAGAGAGAGAGAGAGAGAGAGAGAGAGCGAGCGTGTGCTTTTGTTAAAAAATTCTGTAATTATCAAAAGAAAGCACCAAACTAGATGGTTACGGTATATTAGAAATGTTATATATTCCGTAACCATCTAGCCTACTCTTTCCCCCTTCACTTCATTCTGTGTAGAATTAATTCTCCACCGTCCCATGCCGTATGTTCATTTTCTAACCAGTACTCGCATCCTAATGACTCCATCAGTCTCGCCGTATGTACATTATGCAAATATTTGTACTTGCAGCCACACTTGCTACTCCACACGCACTCATGACAACGACCTCAACACGGAGGGCCACAGGGTTCAGTAACTTACGGACAGTGTGGGCTGTTCCTCCTACACTGACCTCTGTGGTGCGTACTCTACTTTATGAGGAGCTGATGTACCACTAGAGTACTCGATGTACAGACGCCTTCTAATGCCACAGCACGCTCTCTAGCCCTCCTCTCTCCGTTTGGGTCCCACGGCGCCATGTTCACCTAAGGGGCAACATCTTAGTCATCCGCGGAGACAAGGTTGGGATCAGTTCCCGCTGAACCCAGCCTTGTCCCCCGTGGTAAGGTAGGCCGATCACTCCAGAGACACAAAGCTTTAGACTTACCCAGGCCGGCCTGCCCGCCACATAAGGATGTATCTCAAAGATCGCCAACTTGACCTGCCCTCACCTGCGGCCAGATAATTTCTTCAAGTGCAATGGTATTCTCGCCCCCCCCCAGCACTCGTAAGTGGTGCTCAGTAGACCCCAAAAACAATATACAGATAAATGAAGGGCAGGAAATAAATACAGTGTTAATATTTGTTATGTTTACACAAAATGAAATCGACACTAGTAATTCCATCTATCATCATACTATCATGCAAGAAGAGCCACACACACATCTATGGATCATTCAATAAAATCAGCAGACTTCTAGATGTTACTACTGCTCGGCTTAGACTCGGTTATAAGTATCGTTGGGATTTTTCAATATCTGCTGATGTAGACCTGACCAAATGTAAACTGTGTCAACAAAATTATTCGCACACCCTCCGTTACTATGTGATGGAGTGCGAAAAGATACGCTTATTCAAAGACAATTCTATAACAAATGTTCAAGAGATGGGTAAATATTGAATTCAAAATTATCTGCTACTAGAAATCTTAGCCAAATATCCCCAGTGTGCTAACTGTAGGTAGTAACTAAGTGATTGTAACCTATCCACCGCTGCCCACTGGATGGGGGGGCTGTGTGCAGGACAAACATATCAATTGTGACACTAGCTTTTCCCAGTTGCTTAATTTAGAAACTAATTGTGGTCGGTCTCGAGCCCATTGATGATATGACGATGTGCATTGAGTTTTGTAACTAACTCAAGATTGCAAGATAACCCCTTGCTTAGCTAAATGAATTGTGGGGTTCAGTCCCTGGGCCCATTATGTGAAACGCTACGCGTACTAGTGGCTGTACAATAATGTAACAACTCTTGTATATATCTCAAAAAAAAAAAAATGTGCCTCTGTAACTCTTTCCACTACCGCCCACAAGATGGGTATGGGGTGCATAATGAAAAAACTAAACAAACTACTCAAATGGGGCTACACTGACGGGCCGTAAAAATCTCGCTTATTCTATCAGATGGCAACACTCCTCACATTAGTCAGTAATATGGCAACACTCGATGGTTTCTATAAATTATGAAATACGAGGCTATTTTTTCTATAACCGTTTTCTACAACATACAGGCCCTTTTAAATCCCTCAAATAATATGCCGCCTATTGGATCTCCATATAAATAATAATATAAACTCAGTCACTGTCTTAAAAGAACAATTTTTAATTCCACTCAATGTCCGGCCTTACACCTCACATATTTTCTGCCCCGTACCTTAATATTTAATAAGGCACTTCCTAACAGCAAGGGGGTGAATGGGAGGGCAAATTTATCTACCTTATAAAGCGTCCGTGGAAGCTGTAGTCCCCGCCGGTCGTATAAGGGAAGGGTTGTTCCTCAGGTGTCCACGATGTTTGGGATGGTCTACTTGCACTGGTTTCCTCCCTCGGTGTCCGACACGTTGAGTCTCCTTACGATAGGTACTTTACATCACGGAGATTCACTCACAAGCTGCTAGGTGGCAGCCAGCTTTGCTTGGTCTCCCGGGCTTGCTCGCATTAATACTGGTCCGCCGCTTCTGTCGTAGTCGTGTAGTATTTCTTCTCCCAGGGAGTGTCGTCACTAACACACCGAAGCACGACTCGGTTACCATTCTCTTCGGCGCAGCTCTACTGTTGGAAACGGACCGCGGATTGTACCTTAACCCCCTAGCGCCGCCTCTCGAGGCAATCTTGGAGCTCGACGTCTTCGAGCATCTAGTGATCTTCTCTCACCAACCAACTCCTCACTGTATTCCCTCCAAAGTCGACTGGACGCTCCGCTTCACTGACTCTCGAGACCCTTGAGTTCGGACACTGGAGGCCTATTTCTCTCCAGAACTGGAGGCCTCTGAACACTGAACAGCACCTCTGCTCGGCTCAGCTCGTACTCTAAACAAAGACCCAAAGTACATTCCATGCATCCGCCAAACCCCGTTTATGAATGAAAAACGGTTTACACACGACTCACAACTGATGACGTTCGAACATTTCCGGAACAAGTGCTTCACTGACGAATTTTGTTCGAACCACAACGCTGTAAATGCTTCACCCACGTACTACAAATACAAATAATCGGCAACAGAACCTAAACACCTAACCTAACCTAACCAGTGACTAAATATGCACAATATGCTAATATTTAATAATTTTAATTTATATTTGTGAAAGATTTTGTTTTGAATGAACAGAATGTTAAAATTGATGAATGCGTCTTTGGGGTCCCAGAAGTCCCAGTGACCGCTGGATAGAATGACTTAGTCTGAGGACGGGTTGGCTCAGCTTCACCCCTGGTGGCGAGGGAAGGGAAATATCAGGGGAAAGCGCCAAGCCATTACGATTACATAGCACTTGGAGGGGTAAATATAAGGATTTGGGATGGGACGAGGGGAAGGAATGGTGCCCAACCACTTGGATGGTCGGGGATTGAACGCCGACCTGCATGAAGAGGGGCTGCCGCTCTACCGTCCAGTCAGTGGTTGGGCAATGACAGTAGATTTCCCGCCACTACTGCAGGACGCCTGACATCACCCTACGTCACACCCGAGGCGCTTTATGATTGGTCTACCTGGCCAAATCCCCGCCACCGACCAATCACGCACAACCTGGCTGTACCCACAATGCTTTGGGGGGTCTCCAGTAGGAAAAACCTACCTCCCTCCCGAGGCGCATCGTCATTTTAATGCTAGAGCTGCTTTCAAGGCTCTTCCCAAGTAAAACTTAAAACATAAATTTACTCTCGTTGTAGCATCTTGCCTCCTCTAAAGAGTTATAAGACGAAGCTAGGACTTTTGGGCATGACTCTTACAGGCAGGAGAATATTAGCTGGACATCGTAACACCCCATATGACAACAGATTGTAGTTTTCATTGACGATAACAACTGGTTGTTACTACGCAGACTCCATATAACAGCTGGCTGTTGTTAAACTGACCTTTTATGATAATAGGCTGTTACTACACTGACCATATATGGTAACAGGGTGTTGCTGCTACATTGACCCCTTATGGCAACAGGTTATTGCTACAGTAACCCCACAACAAGCTTTTGCAACACTGACTCAATCATTTCCCTGCTAACTGACCCTGGAAACACAAACCGAAACTGTCTCTATTTTCCGCTTGTTACAACTTGTAATAAAGTTGTTACATCTTGGCTTAACGTGTTTATGACGTATTAGAACGTTGTTACAACTTGCTATATTGGTTGTTATAACTGGTTAGGAAGTGTTAAAACTTGTTCGAACGTTGTACCAACGTCGTAGTTTCGGTGTGTGTTTGGCGGGTGACAGCCTTCCCAACATACTCACTGAGGTTTTCTCAAGTACCAAGTATTTTATTTTATTCGTACATCATTTTTTTCCTATCTAATGATATATACTGTACATATGAATCGCTTTTCGTGCATTCTGGTTGTATGGTCAAGCAACTACATCTTTATGTCTAGTTCAGTCTTTTGTCTTCTTATAACTTTAATATTATTGTACAACCATATGTACTTGTAGCACAACACTGGTAACATATCCACGAGTCTGTACTGCAACGTTTACGTACGATTACGTGTATATGTTTGGTTGATTACACACACACAGTTTAGTGGTTTTTTATATTTATTTAGTATAGTCTTGGTTACAGCAGTCGGTTTGTTGGCAGTGTAGTGAAGTGTCGTAGGAGTTGAGACGAGGCCAGGGAGCAGAGCAGAGAGTTGAGTGAGACCGGGGGTTGAGAGCTCAGATGCGGGGTGAGAGTCGTAGAGCGTGGCGCTCTGAATGCAGGCAGAGTTGAGGAGCTCTATGCAGGGTTGAGTGTATGGGAAGCTCAATGTGGCCAGTGTCTGGCTGCCTGCTGTGTCGAGACTGAAGCGTCTTGAGAGGGTAAGAACTGGACACATCGAGTGCTACAATGTTGTTGGTTAATGTTGAAGATGTGAAGTATTTCTCAAGCGTCTATACTGAACCACTCTTGAAATTAGATTGATGACTATTGATTGATTAATGAAGATTAAGCCACCCAGGAGGTGGCACGGGCACGAATAGCCCGTAAGATGACTATTTGCTATCGATTGCTTATATAATTGGTCAACACCTCGACTCACCATCCTCTAGTTGGTTAGGAAGTAGTCTTAATTGTAATTAGGGAAGAGGTATGAATTTGTCATTGGTGGACTAAGTAGAATTAACAGACCATCTCATTATCTGCACATAAGCTAATGAGAGTTTGGAGCAATTATATTATTGACATAATATACTTGCTACAAGTCTACAGTGGTACAGTGGCAACACATCCTTGAGTCTACATTGGTAGTAGATCCATGAGTCTTCAGTGGCAACATCATCTTTGAGTCTACATTGGTAGTACTGTACATCCATAGGTCTACAGTGGCAGCACATCATTGAATCTACATTGGTAGTACATCCCTGAATCTACATTGGTGGTACTGTATATCCATGAGCTGACACTGATAGTACTTTATGAATCAACACTGGTAGTACAGTAACCAGGAGTCAATACAGGTATCATAAGAAAAAACGCAGTATATTCAACAATCACCATTGATCCTATACAAGTGAATTATTTAAAATATTTACTACTGTACTTGCATTGTACCGATATTAACATCCATCTTAAAAAACAAATTCTCCAGAATAATGGTGTAGTGGTTTCTGGTATTGTCCTTGCGACTATTGATGCGGTAAACAAAGGAACGGGAGATCATATTCACAACTGCAACTATAACATTACTATATTAATGCGCTTCAAAACAACGATGATGAATTGCTTGGTTCAGTATTTTAGAGAAGAATTATGAAATATGCATAATTTGAATGTAGAAACTCAGTGTATGAATATGACTGTACAGTACTAGTGAAGTTGAAGAATAATGGTAATAGTTTCCACTGTTGGGACAGGAAGCCTCTGTATACATAGACTTTAGGCGTGTATTGAGCCCATCGAGGTTGAACAACTGACCTTACCCAGAATGCAACTCCACAACAGATCCCCAAACAAACACAGGATCTCCAATTGAGAGTTGAGAACGAAGCCACCTATATTACAAGAATATGGCTAAGGAAAATGTGCAAGAACATGACTAAGAATGAGAAGGAATACTGTAACTAAGAATGAGAAAGAATACTGTAACTAAGAATGAGAAAGAATACTGTAACTGAAAAGCAGGAATAGTGATGGGTTTGACTTTGCATATCAAGTCTTTGCAATAGCATTGATTGGGTTGACATATTTTGTTTCTACTCTACGTAAATCTTGATCATTATAGTTAGCAGTATTGCAGCCTTTTCAAATGATATACTGACTGTTTAGTTCTCAAAGATGGAGTGTCAAGGCTACATAAACTATGTATTTTAATTAGCAGCAGTTCCCATGGGGCAGTGGTAAAGCACTCGTCTGGTGCTTCAGGAACGCCTTGGCCTGGGAGGACCGACGTAAGAACATAAGAATTATGCTAACTGCAGAAGGCTATTGGCCCATACGAGGCAGCTCCTATTTATATCCACCCAACCCCATTCATATATTCTGAGAGTTATGATTAGTAAGAATTCAAAATCCCACACATGTCAGCACCAAACTGCATCTGCCAA
The DNA here is from genome assembly GCF_040958095.1 of Procambarus clarkii. Classification (NCBI taxonomy): domain Eukaryota; kingdom Metazoa; phylum Arthropoda; class Malacostraca; order Decapoda; family Cambaridae; genus Procambarus; species Procambarus clarkii. The sequence goes on along the minus strand of NC_091242.1, from coordinate 4,364,221 downwards.
TCTTTTGACCATTTCAAAACCCTACCCAGATCGTCGAAGTGATAATGAGTCCCACTCCGCGCCTACCCCCCATCCCGACCTTCGTATCATCGGCAAACCCACAAATCATGGGCAGCAATCCTCAAATGTAGCCTCTGTTCATCCAGCAGCGAATGGGTACCTGGTTGTCAAATGATTTGGAGGGTCATATTCCGGGGAAAATTAGCATTAAGGAACTGCCCAAAATGCTATATGTACTAGTGGCTTTACAAGAATGTAAGAACCCTTGTATTAGATTTTAATTCACTAACTAGCACTAGGGCTAGTTAGTGAATTAGCTAGTAAGTTCAAGTTCACCCTGGACAGTTTGATATGTTTTTGAAATGTGTAATGCATCTCACTAATGCAAAACATTGCTATTGTTTGCTTGGAGCTCTAACTGGCTAATCCTATCAAGTTGTCACTCAAAAATTATATACTAAAGTGCCCAAACTTAACCTAACTGATGGACCAATTTATGGAAAAAGTTAAGTTGTTTGTGAGCGGCTATGATTTATAGTACATCATATTTTGTTTATTGGGGATTTAGACAACAGAATGCAATGTATTATTCAAGAGGACAGGTTGCTAACACAGCCTAAGTGTAATAGGATAAGTCTGCCACTTTCACTGGTCTCAGGAGCTTGATTACATAATTGAATAACAAAAGGAGAGTAAGTTGTGCATCCTCCCTCCTGCATTTAGAAAAAATGCTAAATGTCTGGTGACAATGCTAAACTATGTAACTAGTTAATTGAGGCTTTTAACTTGCTTTGCTAAGTGGATTTTGGGGTTCAGTTCCTGAGCATTATGTGCCTCTGTAACCATTATCCTTACCATTCACATGATAAGTACAGGATGTATTATAAACTAAACTAACACAGTTCTACAGATCACAGTTGAAAAGTTAGTCTCGGATGATAGCTGTGAGGAACTGCCAACTCTTGTGAAACTTTGAACAGATAAATAACTAACCTCACTCCAATATGTTGAATTTGACCTGAATTTACATTAGGGCCACAGTCTCTGCTGGTGCTTGTTCTGAAATACAAATAATTAACAAAAATGATAAATGAATACTTTTCATTTCTTTTCATGATACCCTTTTCAAATTAGTAGTAGTTAAGCATTGAAAACATTTTTCTCATCTAAAACATTGTAATTCTATGCAAACTAAAATAATATATTACATTAAAATATTATTCTGTATGTAAGTGTTGTACTTGGTGGCTATCAAGCTTATTTGTCTTGGCAAGGACAAAATTTGCAGCTTGTGAAATGTCCTTCTGACAAGTTAGTTTCAGCCACAAAACATTTATAGAAATAAATTATATTTTGTTTGATTCAAATATCTTTTCTCAGAACTTTCACACCATAAATCATTAATTTTCTGACTTAAAACACCATGAAAATTTAATTTTACAAAGGCATAGTAAAGCTCGGAAGGGGAGTGAATAGAAGTCCTAGTGGTTCTAAATCCAATTCATCGTCTAATCTACATGCAATCATAATAATAATAATAATATTTTATTCAGGAAAATTACATACATAGATGCAGAGTTACCAACATAATATTGGATTTCTAGATAGAGTTAGTACATACAATACCTAAAGCCACTAATATGCATAGCATTTTGGGCAGGGCATACCATTATTCCAGAACACTTTTAGAGAGATGAGCACACAGGTATTTCATGTTGGGAATCACAAAGTGTACCCTCAAGACACTTTGTCAAAGGTGTCACACACTAAACACCTTTGCATCTAGTACATCCAGAGTGCTACCCTGGGAACACAAACCGAAACTGTCTCTATTTTCCGCTTGCTACAACTTGTAATAAAGTTGTTACATCTTGGCTTAACGTGTTTATGACGTATTAGAATGTTGTTACAACTTGCTATATTGGATGTTGTAACTGGTTAGGTGTTAAAACTTGTTCAAACGTTGTACCAACGTCGTAGTTTTGGTGTGTGTTTGGCGGGTACACAACCCTCTATACATGTGCAACTCTCCCAGCATATTATTTGCTCAACGTATTATTTAATCACCGTGTCTAATATATTAATGAATAAATTATGTAAGGCTATCCATGTCTAGCCTCATGCTTGGGAGGTGTATTTGCTACCTTTGTAAGATACCTATCTTTTTTATGGTATCTTAATTGTTTATTGAGCAACAGTAACTTTGCAAAATTTTGTCCCTATGGGGCCTGTGAGAGGCTTTAAGAAAATCAATAATGTGATATAATGATTATGATAATGACAATTAAATTAAACATGGAAGGAAATCAAACACATTTATATTTAGACCATGTATTGAATACATTTTTTTTTTTATTATAATCACAATGTTATTTATAGGGATATCTACAAGTAATCCAAAGGTAAATTTTTCATATAGCTAGCTCTGCTATTTATATCTACCACTAAGTTAGTCTGCAAATAACCATTTACAAATAAATAGTATATTTTTTTAACCAAATGACATACATGTACATCCTTTTTGTTTTCATAAAAATGTTGACATTATGGCTCAAGTTTGCGGCAGGACAAATTTGAGGATTATCCAACACTATTAGTTCACCAGATGTAAATTTGATGCTGTGCAACAATAGCCCCATCCTCCCCCCAAAAAAATTATTATTTAATGTAATAAAATGTGCCCCTTTTTTTTAAGGCAGAACCTCGGTAGCTTCCCGGTGCTTAAAGCTATGATACCACAGATACATACAAACACTATCAGGGGTCTGGACTTGTATATGCCTGCCAAGTCCAGGATCAGAATCTGCTCTGCTCATCGAGGCAAAGGATCCTGCAGATCAGTGATCTTCCAAAAACTGTGAAAAAGTGCCTAGAAAATATGCAAAAAGTAAACAATTACTCTTAGTAGGAAAAGTATAAATAAAATATATAAACTATATTGGCTGCAGGTTAATACCCACTATGCCAGGGTATAGGCCAGACCGACACTCTGGCACCAGGCACTATCCTAGGTTGCCCAGGGATGTAAATATTCCTGGGCATTGGTGGTGCCACCAGGCACCACCTCTAGGGTGGTGCTTGGTGGCAGTCGGTTGAACTGGCCTTGTGGTTTGCCCCTCGACAAACTTTCATTTGCTTTGTTTCGATACTTTTCTTTTCCTATCAGGGTTAATTGTTTGTTTTCTTTGCCAGTACCTTCTGACCTTTTTTTCTGTTGTGGGGTCAATCTCTGATATATAGGATCCTCCCACCTCAAAGAGTGAACCTGATTCCGATCCCGGTCTTCAACTGCCCTGCACATGTCCAGAGACTGGTAGCATTTCTAAGTCTCTGTGATACCAGAGCCTTAAATACTAGGCACTACTGAGGAACAGGCCAGAAAATCACCATGTAAAAAAAAAAAAAAAAAAAAAAAAAAAACGCACAGCTAGTATTTATTAATGACAGCCAAGAGTATTAATATACTGTATATGTCTAGAATTTTGATGAATGAGAATATCGATATATGCAAACTGAATAACATGATTAGATAACTACTCCTGGGGGCCAGAAGTTAATTAATTCTTCACTCTAAGAAATTTAAAAGTTTAATGCCATAAAATTAGTGACACTAGTATGAGAATGAAAAAGTGATTCGACAAAATTTACCAAGCAGAAGTTTCTATAATTTACTTCCGTTGTGGATCGGGATGGGGGGTGGAGAGGCAACTTAATAGAACCCAGGGTCAAGAAGAGCTTAGACAAACCCGAGTAAAATGTCACTGCTATTTACACAAGTTTATGAGAACGGCCAATGCATTGTAACAACAATCAATTGACCTTTGTATTGGAGCCATTCAACATACTGCAGACAGCTACAGACAAAAACATTCCATTAAAGAATCTTATTAGAATCAATAAGGGTGGTAAAAGAACATTTACATATAAACTTTTAAACATATAACAACTGTGACAGGCTATTATTTGTCATATCTGTAACACTACCAAGTGTATGCAACAACTGATAAGTTAAACAATAACCCATGAAAGACCTTCACCTGATCCTTTCACATACGTATCACTGAGACCAAAATATACAGAGAAACAACGGGGAGAGACTTATGGTTTTAAAATACTACCTTGGACTGTTTCCTCTAAAGAGATTGCTGCTGTTTAGTTTTGAAAGCTACGAATGATAATATATTCAAATTATGGCTTTTAAAGCAGCGTGGCAGGAATTCCAAATATTAAAATACCTATAGCAGACATTAACCTTGTAATCTGTTACCATTTACCATTACCTTCTCTTACATTCAACAATGGAAGAGCAACTAACAATATACATTGTAATTGTTGTTATTATTGTTTAGAAACAAGAAAGAAAATGTAATTTTAAATATATTTAAATTAAAAAAAATTCTTTTGAACTTTATAATATTTACTTACAAAACATTCTGCTTGGCAGAATAAATTGAGAAAAGTACATTGGTTAACACCATTGCACCTGTAAAATAAATGGTTACAACCATTATAAACCTTTTCAAAACCTAGGCAAAGCATAACCCTTAAATGGTTGTTGGAGAAGTCAGCCTAAAAACCTATTTGGATTTACGCTGTTATTTAGTCTAATATTCGCCAACACCGCATTTCTTGCTATGTCCACCTTCCCAGTCACTTTATTTACTCAAGTGATGCGGAGCCACTATGCCCGTGGCACTGGCACTGCAGTTTTGTTTACCTGCGTGTAAACACACCATGTTTACCTGCATGTAAATGTACCATGTTTACCTGCATGTAAACGTACCATGTTTACCTGCATGTAAACGTGCAATGTTTACCTGCATGTAAACCACACTATGTTTACCTTGCATGTAAACGTACCATGTTTACCTGCATGTAAACGCACCATGTTTACCTGCATGTAAACACACCATGTTTACCTACATGTAAACACACCATGTTTACCTGCATGTAAACACACCATGTTTACCTACATGTAAACACACCATGCAACTTACACACTTGGCAATACCCCGGGACACAAAAATACTACCGGCATTTCACACACACTCGAGCCTTCTTCTAGATTCCTTTATCTAGCAGTAATTAATAAGTGAAAATAATTACTATGAAAATAATAAGTGAGAAAACTGATATCGAATGTGAGCTGGCAAATATAAATATGCCTATTCCAATGCACACTTCAAAGCACAGTACCATTATTTATGTTATATACTTATATTAAGAAAATGAGAATTACATTAATTAAAATATACTAATTGGTTTAAAAAGCACCAGAAAATATTGAAGGCTTCATATGAAATTCAACCATAACTGAGAAACATTCTAAAGATGGGAAACTTCCTTGTAGTGTGTATTCTAATGATTACATTGCATAATTTTATACTGAAATAGACATACCATCCTGCGAGTTACCTAGTTCAGGGCATTTAGATAGATTTGTGCAATGTCTATAATACAACCTCTCAGTTACTGTTCCTAAATGCTCTGATACTTGATACACAGGCAAGATGTTAAATAATTCAGGTGCAAGATGTTAACTAATTTAGGTGCAAGTTTAAAAGGAAAAATATAGATATAGGAGTTCATTAGGGGGGGGGGGGTAAGGATTTTTCATCAAGTTCTAAGGAGTTCAGTTACAGATCAGAATGGGAAATTAAGAAATCTGAAGGATATTTCAAATAGTTAATGAAATGTTACACATTATGTCAGAGCTCACTACTGTCCTATACATGTGAGAATGGATGGTAATCGTACGATATAGTAGAACCTGTATTTATGAAGGTGAAAAGTATACTGACTGAAGGCAAGATAAATGTCGGAATTGGTAAGCCAGCTAGAATATGCAGTACAGGTTGTGATATATAATGAGAGCAGCTAAGAATTGGAAAATACCGCACAGTTTATCAGATACAGACATAGATGTTCATATTTTTAAGCAGCTGGATGACTTACATTAACAAGTCATTAATTTAACAGAAAATGAACAACGTGATACAGTATGATACAAGATACAGAAATGCATCTTCTCACACTGTTTCTCAAGTCATCTTTGATTCTCAATTGGACTGTAACAAAGTACTGTATCCCATAAATGATAATGTTTCTACTCATGGCTCAAATCTGCCAGAGGATAGTTGTCTTGTAACAAAATGCACTCAAAAGAGACATGCTTAATGTTTGTAGACAATTATTTCAAACTGAGCAAGGGGGAAAATCAGGCTCAGTTTATCATAAAACAGGTGGTAAATACACTGCTATTATTATCCTTGCACTTGAATTAGCTAGCTTGTGTGTTTATAAGATTAGGTTATGTATACAAGACTGCTCATTTAAATTAACAAGAAGTCACCCATCTACTTTAAGGGATTCTAACAGCTGTCTCATACATATGCTATCCATTCCTTATTCTGTAATATGCTAAATTATATAAATAATAACGAATTCTATACAAAAACGGCATTCTTCATCCTGTAATATGCCAAATCATTTAAATAATAATGACTACTATACAAAACTGTGATATGACGTAGGTGAAGTTCTTGTCTGTACAATTCACAAGTGTTGTGCACCTCATACTTTGTAAGTACATATATTCTTTAGCTGCTCATCGGTAAAGAAATAAAATGTCTTCAAATTTAAGAGTAACTTACCCAATTTTAAAATGATAAATTGTGGAAGCAACCTAAGTCACTTTCACTGCTCCATAATATGAAACACAAGCTCCAATATAATTGGTTGATCTGTGATGTTTGCTGCTGCACGATGAATCACGGGAATCAGTTCTGCATCCAAGTCATTCATACATGATGCTGGGAGACGATTTCCACTGCTCCCGGCTTCATAGCCCACCTGAAATGTTAACAATTTGACTTAGGTGTACACTAGGACTATTCCATTTCATACATGACATCACACGAAAGTATCCACAAATCCAATTAAAACGTGTCGTTTTCTCATTCCACAATGCGTGGAATGTATTCTTTGATAAGGCATTCATTGGTACTTGAACACAAATTTGAATATAGAACCTTTATAAATGAGCAATGTAATTGTCAAGCACACAACAAACTTGCTATTTCATAAGCCGATATGTAGATGACGTCATGAAATTCAAGTGTAATATTATGAAATTTAAGTACAGTATACAGTCATCATATACTGCATTGTTATGTACAGTACTGTCATTTGCAAGTTGTTCAAGCAAAACAAAGATTTTTTTTAGCAGCAAAATCACACTTTTCATTTGTTGACTGTCTAACAAGTTGTTCCATTTCAACCAAATATAAATACATAACTGTTATCTACAAGCAATTACCAAGGAATCCCACTTCCCACTCATATCTATAGGATGTAACCAGTTTAACATGACCCTAAATTTAACATGACCCTAAGTACAAATAAGAGAGTAAACAATAAAAGGTAGCAGTAAAACACTTCCCACTTTCATGCAATGGGAGGCATCAGCCCAGTAAAAATAGGAATGCAAATTTGAACAGGTTAAAGGTAGTTATAAGAAAAAAATCGGCGTTGAACGTAATGAAACGCCATTTTCTGGGCGAGTCCTGGAAGCTTCCCGGAGCTATCCAGGCTGAATGGATATGTATAACTTTCTGGAATCAGTCAAAATGCTTGAAGTTGTTGCCTACTGGAGGCCACAAGCCAGAACCTGACCCCCTCAGAGAGGCACGAGGAGCAATGGCCTATAGAAATCCCCCTGTGATTGGGAACATTCTATGTCTGCCATTGACCGGGACAGGCACCCAGAAAGGTAGGTGCACCAAAACAAACCCCTATTCTGGTGAAAATATTACTACCGAAAACCGAACGAGTAGACAGAACTCCCCCCAAAAAATCATCAAACTAGCATGACGTCGTCACGTCGCCGCACGACCATCTGCGCAACCCACCCTCCCCGGGAGGGAGAAGGGGGAGCCCCAGACACTCCACATCGGTGATCCAACCGGCAGTTCTTAGGCTGGATGTCAAAATACGCGAAAAACACCGCCAACTGGAGGGAGGGAGGGATGCTGGGGAGCCTCCAGAACTCACCCAGAAAATGGTGTTTCATAACATTCAACACTGGGTTTCTGAGGGGCGGCCCCCTCGGCTCCTTGTTGGCCTCAGGCAGAGGCCAACAAGGAAAAAAAAGAGCACCACAAACTAAAGTGCGAGACGCGAAATGAAAAACAGCAACCCCGCAACCCAAAGGAGCAGTGAAATCAGCTCCAGCAGGGAAGAACGACGCACGCGTTCCTGAGGTATACACGAGGAGAACTACACAGGTTGCGTACTGCAGGAAAACGGGTAGCTTGGACCAGAATCCAAGCTACCCATCCCAAGAAAAGGAACCAGTAGGGCAGGAGAGGTGACCAGAAGTCCACAACCACTCGTAGACATTGCAACACAGAAGCCTACAGTGAGATACAAGGAAATGGATCTTATGGATCTTTCTCAAAAGATTTAGATCTTTTATTTTAAAGAATTGCAGAAAATCAAAAACTTTATATTAATACAGTCTAAGAGTCAAATTCTACTCACACTGTCTTGATGAATTGTGGTACGCAGCCCAAGGCGTGTATGTCCATTGTTGTACAAATCGGCCAAATGAGGGGTAAGCGCCACACAAAACGATCGTGCCAACAACTCTGAGAGACGGCTCAGGTTCACATCATTGCTGTTGTTAGTTTCTCCCTGTGAATAAGATGAAATATTACTTCAACTAACAATAACTTTTATAATGATATTTCACCAATGAGTATGACGATGAACTGTATGTTCAACATTAATTTGATACTAATTTACATTTTCAAAATTTTTTTACCCATGGTCTATATCTATATCCATTCTCCCTTCAACACTACATCCGTAATGCAGAATTTCACATTTCCTTAACTTTGTGGAAAACGTAAGTTGCATGAAAAAAAAAAACTCTTTCACTCTGATCAACATAGTGCTATAACAAACCTTTTCTGCTTTAATTTGAATCGAAACTGGATGATACATAGTGAGATAGCTACAGGTAGCCATGAAGGGGCTCCTCAAGAACAAAAAGCATTTTCAAGTAAATAAAGCCTCTTGGTTAGTTTGATCTTTGATCATAACCCTAAAAAAGACCCCATATTTGAGTGGTAATGGTGACATTTTTCAAAAGTTCTTATCAAACCATCTAAAATGTTATTATTAACTTTCACTGCAAGCTTTGGGCTAACTTACACACAAAACAAAAAAACTTGAGAGGTAGCCCAAACTGGTCAGGAAGTGCAAATGGCAAAAGATTTTCAGATAATTTCATATAAATTAGTGATAAAGTACCTATGAACAAGAGGAACTAACATTGTAATTATACACATGAAATACCTCCTTACCTGCATTATGAAGACTTCTGTCCACCTTATAAGATGAGCATTACTGACATAATCAGTACCAGAGTGGATTTTCACCGATGGAATTCCATCCATCTGCTTCTCATCAACAGGACTCTTAATGCTGAAATATTAAAGTATACAGATTACGATTATGTATATCAGGAGAATAAAAATTTGTACAATACAGTACATGCTGCCCTCAATTTGTGCAGAGTTTATACTGCCGCAAAAACCACCTCAAGCAGTTTATCAAATTGATAACTATTAGTTGTGGTCATTGGTAAAGGCTGGACCTTTTCAGGGGAAATTAACAGTAGCCAATTCAAGTGAGTAAATTTGTGGAAATCTTTTATTCTTTAGGAAGAGGAATAACATAGGCAGATGCCACATCATTGTGACTCGACATGAAGATTTGATGACCAAACCACATCAGAAAATGGAGAAATGACGATGTTTTGGTTAATACTGGACCATTATCAAGTCAATTTTACATATCACATCACAACTTCATAATGATCCAGGATGGAACAAAACATCGTTGTTTTTCTATTTTCCGATGTGTGGTTTGGTCATCAATGACAGACATTGTCTCAACCATGTGAACAAATTTGTGATCAACAAGGAATTTACTTAAACCATACTGTTGTATTCATACTAAAAAAATACTTTCAGATTTAAATAGATACAACATGGCATTCACGATATTGAACAAAAACCTCTCAGAAGAAAGAAAACCTGTTTATTTATTTTGCTCAAACTAAAGCACATACTTTTGCTGATACATCAATATTTTTAACCTCTTCTCAATTTAATTTTTTTATTAAATAGACATCAATATAATTTCTAAATACTGAACTGCACTTCATATTGTCTTTCCCTGGTGATTCTCAAACCATCATCACTCTCTTTCTATTCATATATACATATATCATTCCAGATGTACTTTACACACACTTTAAATACTTTAATACTTAAAGTACAGTAATTAAGTATTTTAAGTTTTAATACTCCTAGGGAAGCTTTTCCTTGTCTAAGTCTATATTAGGCTTAATCAGCATTAAATACAAATGTACCTAACTCTTATTAACACTGATTCTATTACTAACTATACTACTTGGTGATTTTAGCACTGAATTAACAAACAGGCATCAAGAGAAGTAAATAATTTGACTCACCCGACATTAAAATTTTTATCATCACTAGTCCACTTGATGATGACAACTTCATCTGGCTGGCTGGCTGAAACTGGACCACAGGGAATTTCAAAGTCCTTCATGTTTTGTAACGCTTCCCTTAGTTTGGTCATCATGTCTGCTGGTATCTGTTCAAATGCAGTGGAACCAAATCAAGTGTTGAATGTAATGAAACTGGTGTTTTTCTGGGTGACCTCGGTAGCTCTCCAGTGCATTGGTCATACAGGTCAGCGTTCAATCCCCAACTATCTAACTGGTTGGGCACCATTTCTTTCCCCCGTCCCATCCCAAATCCTTATCCCGATCCCTTCCAAGAGCTATCCAGTAATGGCTTGGTGCTTTCTGCTGATAATTCCCTCCCTCCAGTGCATTGGCCCTGGCACTGCAGGGCAAGCCACAAGAAGGATTGCTCATTTCTCAGATTATATAAATATGTTATCAACTCACAACCAGATGAATTCATTTCAAGTTTGTATTACATAATTTGCTTCACCTAATGAAATATGGTACTGTATAAGCAAATAGCAAATTAATTGCCTGGCATTGCCTAGCAATACGGGAGAGCACATGCACCAATCACACGACATGACAAGAGGGACAGTGTGAACGTGACTCCCAGGTCCAAGCCTCTTCAACATTTTCCTCGCAAGCTCTGAATTCTTTCATGAATTAAAATCATGACACTTTATCATGCTCCAAAGAAAAGATACCTTTTGTTAACCATAAAAAAAATCCCTTTATTAGCCATAAAAGGTACCTTTTACATATCGCTCTACATCGTTCTTGCATTAAAAGTAAATATTTAACAAAAGGTACCAAGTCGGGGAGACTAAGTAGCAATTTTGAGCAAACATTTTCGGGATGAGGATGGGGGGGGGGGTTAATGTAAGGTTTTAAAGTGCTGTCTTAACTTTGTGGTCTGGTTTAAAATGGTGGATTATAAATAAATAAGCAAAATTTAATTTTGCTCATGAAATACAGGTACAGTATGTGCAAAACTCAATCTGTGGCTTAGAGCTGGGGAGCAGCTGTTATTAAAGCAAATATGGTAAAATTTCTAAATTTTTGCTTAGAAGGACTTCCAGGACAACAAGGTATCATCATTACAAACACAGTCAGATAGATCAAAAGAAGACGAAACTCTCGAAACATGTATAACGAATTAACACCCATTAACATCAACAGGCAAAGAAACTGGGAAATCACACCGAACAAGATAAAATAAACATTTTAATTTATTTGATCAACTTTATTCAAATGAGAAATTAAGAGGAAAACAGTACCTGAACCATAAGGCCATCTTCTACAATGGAGGACTTGGCAGACAGACCTGAGGTTGTCTTCAGAGCCCCATTAAAAACAATGAAGCTTGCTCCCGTAACTGCAATACAATATTATACAGTAATCTATTGTAATAAATAATGTTTTCCCTACATAATAATAAAATATTAGAAATTTACAGCTAGAATTCTCATATTCTTGGCAAAGAATGTTCACATCAAAATATCTATAGAAAAATATACTCCTATGCCTGGTATTGCAATTAAACCTTATCTGAACTGTAACAAGCAAATATTACCTATTTCTTACACTTTACTAAATATTATGCTACCTTTTTCACTATGATAAATATATATTTAAATAAATTTAAGACTTTAAAAACTTTGACTGGTTCCATCTAAGATTATGCCCAATTTTAGGATAAACTTAATTTTTTTCCACTGCAATTTGAAATGAAAATTGCTGAATTTAGCAACATTTTGGCATTGCTCTCATTTGTAAAATTTTCAGGTAATATTTAATAATTCATTAACAACTGCACCATGAATTTGTTACATAAAACAGGTGTGTGCAATGCAGGAGTTAAACATCCATGAGATAAGAGAGAAAATTACCAATTTATAAAAACCAATTGAGCTACTTTTCATTTTTTCAATCTCTAATTCTCTCAAAGTTGTGTTTTCATAGTTAAAAATTAGAGCTACACATTCCCTGTAACAACAAATCGACACAAAAATTAAACGCACCTCTACGTGGTCGATTATGTATATTTATAGCCTGGGTGGAGTAATTGCCGTCATCATTCTCTATGGTAACCAAGTGGGAGTCAGCCTGGGGACTAAAGTTGGCTCCAAGGGCCAGTACGTGATCATTACTGTTGCTCAGAGCTTTCGTTACCTGATGTAAAATACACAAGAATTAAGGGGGAAAAAAAAAAAAGAGTAAATCCAAATCAAATTGGTAAGAATAGTTTTTGTAAAAATTATAATTTACAATTTTTGGTTATTCTTCAAGCAATTTAATTTTAAAGTATAAGTACATAAAATCAACAGCGTTAATATAGTGACACAATATACAATGAGCCGCCTCCTACATAAAATAATCTGCACTTTTGGTAATTTTTTTTTGTAAATTTACCAAGTTAGCACACCTTAACACTCATGTGTCAAACCCAACAACAAAACAATATTTACTTCAATATGTAGATAGCATGAGATGAAGCAAAGAGCATACTCGCATAAACTACACGGCCTAAACTTGTCAAAACAATATTTCACACCGAGTCAATATGAAAAGATAATTTTTGCAACACACACATTTTGTTATTTAATTTTCATTTTATCAATATCCAAAAAATGTGTTACCTGTTCATATCTGTTCTTTGGGAAAAGTAAACTGGTTTTCTTGTCCTCCATATGGATGACAAATCCTTCAATTCCAGGGACGGTGTAAGCATAATTACGAAAATCCTGAAAAAGCGATAACAAGTGTTAAGTAAATTTTATTTTACATTTCAGTGTGATAAGATTTCCACAACAATTTTGGAGTAGGTCTGGTCAAGAGACCACACCACAAGGACAGACATTCCTGGAACCAACGCAAGGTAAACAAAAGGTACGCAGGTCATTACACACTAAATTAATAGTAAATAAAAAAAATAAAACATAAGTTATGAAATGCACCATTCTGGACAGCTTGGTAGCTCCCCACAATGATGTTAAGGATCCAGTACCACTATGACTTTCACACACCACCGATTTGCTCACCGAGACTAAGTAAGCACAGAAATCAAGAGATAGACTCAAAATGGAGCAAACTACCCTCATAAAGAAACAAGGCAAATGATGACACATTCATGTCAAGGCTGCTGATGTTGACAACACATTAACAGCCCATGCTCTACCTCACCTGACAATCAACAGATAACCTAGATCAGCTGGGGTCCCAAGTGGCCTACACATTATGTGTCATTTATATGACATATGTGTCGTTATATGACAAAGAGTGTTGGGAAGACGGGACACCACGAGCATAGCTCTCATCCTGTAACTACACTTAGGTAATTACACTTAGGTAATTACACTTAGATAATTACACTCACATACCACCCAAATCCCCAAGGAGAAGAGAACAACAGGGTTATTGATATGAACTATTGAGGGCTGCCCATAAAATGGCTTTTCATTACATTCAATGCTATATTTCTGGATTGACCTCTCAGTAGGTCTCTAGTACTTACAAAAAAAGTGTGACCGAGTACTGCACATAGGCCTGCGATGTATTATCTACTCCTATATCACAAGTAAATCTGTTCCTAGCACAGCTCATACCTGGAGCATACACAGAGAAGGTTCTGGTAGTCCTACTCCCTGTGCCTGGCCTGGGGCCGGGCTCGATTCGAGATCAAAAGAAATGTCTTGCAACCCACTAATTTGCTGCTATTCTGTCTGGTAATGCAAACCAGAAATTGATTCAAACACTTGCAGTAAACACCAAATTGTAATTTGATAATAATCACTCTGCTTGTGATATAACATAACCTCATTAAAAACAATAGTAGGATTTTGCTCTTGGGTCATAATTTAACTTTATTACATCTATACAAATGTGTTACAACCATATTTACTTTATTTGTATAATAAGGTGATACTAATAACATACGGTGATACCCACATTATCCTGGGATCACTGTATGATGCTAACCACATTTTAAGGGTTAAGAGCAAGTACTTGTAATGTTTTGTTTCTAACATTCTGGACAGTTTTCCCCAGTTTTGGGTCACTCAGATCTCCTGTTCCCCTGGCACATGTGAAAATCTCAATTGTACTGGTAGCCAGAAAACTACTAAAAGCCCAGCTCAGATAAAAAGCAATAATGATTATCTTAATGAAAAGTAGAGAACATGTGAAACAAAATAGAGGTATAAGATATGAAGTAGAGGAATAAAAAAATTTTTACCACAAGGAGATTCATTATGGTGTGTCCAATCTCACAGAAGACTGGTTTTCTGTTGCGGGCCGACACGAGAGGACAAGGATAATAACGGAACTCTGCACCCATGCGCAGCATCAAACGAAGCGGAAAAACCTGCACACAAGATTTTCTTCATTACTTAATTTGATCATAATTTTCACTTCAAATAATCATTCAGTTATAAATATTATTAGCAATAGGTTATATACAATAAAGAAAAATATATTTATTACACTACTCACATTGTGTGAATGAACACCAAGATAGTTACCATTTCTTCAATTTTCAAATTCTATCATTTGGCCAAATGTATTACTTTCAAATAAAACGATACTATAATCTGCTATTTATCAGTATGTGGAGATGGGAAGTAGAACAAAATAATCATTGATACATCACGTTAATGTGATTTTTTTGTGCACAAAAAACTATGCAATATATAAATGAAAAAAACTTGGTCAGAAATAATAGCAGGCAAGGAAAAACATAAAAAGTGAGACCACACCTTAGCCCATGGCGTCTCCCACTTCTGAATAAGGACGGCAAAAATATAAGGTGAAGGGGGCAACACCAAATTGCGCAGGCACTGGAAAGTGGGGCGGATATACAGGAAGCCACCGTGCTCCCGCGACCCCAGAAACCCTTCTGGTTCAGTAAAAATTGTGTGTCCCAATTCTGACACAAGGTTACCTGAAAGACAAAATATATTCCCCATTTTTATATCTGATAAATGAAAAGTTAATGGTAATTTTAAGGCAGTACGATGGGATTGAACATACACATCCATAGACTCCCTAGATACAAGCACTACCGACATTACGTGTGCCTGGGCAGTCTGGGGATGTGGGTTCCATCTCATCGCATGGCCTAAATATTTTCTCAAATACATTACGTTAATGTGATATAATTGTGCAAAGATACAGTAGTTCAGAGAGTGAGACCGGCATGATACTTAAAAATTCCACAACCACTTTTATGGGTGATTAGAGTGATAAAAATAAGAATGGGACCCCAGAATGATATGATATGTGTACATAGTATGCCAGGAGTTAAGGATATTAGCTGAAGTTTGAAAAGGTATGTGCAATGAGAGCAAAATAAGTATAGTGGAACTCTGTTATAATAATGATTGGTTATAAATACCTTCTGATTATACAGACAACTTACATGATCTTACCGATTTTTTATACCACAATTACTGTTCAGATCATTGACAACACGAGAACGCATTTTTGTACACCTTCAGATATACAAAAACAAAAATAAATACTTCCATCACAAAATCCTTCCATCATGAAATAATTAGTGTATGATGAGGACTCATCATACAGGATTCCACTGCATTGCTAATACAGTACAAGTATATTCTTTAAGCACAAAGATTTATGCAAATAATATATTTTAAACAAATCCATCAAACTATAAATGGTGAAACATTCTTTAATTGTTTCAAATACTGTATTTGCTGCAATTTGTATCAGATAAGAAAAATGGTAGCATTTACACAATTGGTGGTATCATATACACAACTCGTCAAACTGTTTTCCTTGGCCCTAGTCTCGCATTGCAGGGGAGCAGTTATAGTGTTCTTTAATATGACTCTTACTTGAACCTTTCTGCCCAGTAAAGTGCTTAATTGACAGCTGCATGTCCAGGTTCTCCTTTTGCCACATCATATTATTTCAGGTGATTTAAAGGGTTGCTCTTGCCTCACAGATGCATTTATGCTCTGTGTGTGTGTGTTGAGAGCATTTATCCAAGCATCGAGCAGAACTTGCCTAGCTGGAGTATGGCGAGGTATTCGGTCCCTCTACCGAGTGACTTCTCATAGGCATTACTCGGTAGCATAGATGAATTTCCACATATCTATCATTTATGGTTCCATCAGTATTAGATCATTACTTTAAAAAGCAACAGACTGTGATAGTTCAAAACTGTGGCTTTATGTAACTATTATGAAAAGCTACATTCTGAGCAAAATCATTTCACTGCTCCCAATCCCTCCCGCTGTGATATTTCTCTCTGAGGTACAGTGTGCTAGTGTTAGACAGTAAGTGAAACGGCTCAGATCAGCGGCTCAAGAAGTAGTCAGTGGGGCAATCAGGGAGACCAACCAAAAATTATTCAAAGCCCTCATTAGTAGTCACCTGCGATGCCAGGAGAGGGGGCTCAGAAGGTCTTACATTGTTATGAACGACTTCTATCACTCCTTTTCCAGCGACTCCCTAGCAATTGCAATGACTCCACAGGGATGTTTGAAAGACTCTATAAGGGTTGTCTGAATGTTTTTCTCAATCAACACATGCAATCTTGTTCTAAGATGCAGTGGGATCTTACTTTTTAATATATACTGTACCAGTATGGAAAGGTTGCCTGAAATGAAGTAGCAGGATAAGGGTTATGGAGGCCAAGGTTAAAATACTTGATAAGGGTGTAAATTAGTGTAAAATAAATATAAACCATTGAAAATCACCATTTTCACTTTATTAAATTCTGATTGGAATAAAAAATTCACTAAATGAATGAATGAAAATCAGTCAGTCATCATTGAAAAAATTAATACAAAAATTAATAGGCCATTTATCATCTTATAAAACAAGGTTCTTAGTACAGGTATTACTGAATTTACTTTCACCTTCACTATTTACATTGTTAAGGTCTCAACGATGTCTCCAGGAACACATCACAATGCAAAAGAAAGATCTTAGACAAAAAAATAATAATAATAATCATAACAGCATAGTGCTTAGGGTTAACGTAAGTCAAGTACTAACCTTGATTAGCTTGCTGATATACAGTGTGGAAAAAGGCAAATATATCTCTGGGCGGTTGCGTTTCCCCCGGAGCCACCTCCAGAAGGACAACCATTTCCTCCTGACCCACTGTACACAAGCCACGTGTTGCTACATTCCACACTTCCACACCAACACAACACTCCACTGTATTAAGAAAAGAAAAACATTGATGCATCAAAAGATGAAGAAACGACGACATTTCAGTCCGTCCAGGACCATTTAATTATGGTCTAAATAATCCGTTATCCTGGACCTTTTGATTATGGCCTAAATGGTCCGTTATCCTGGACCGTTTGATTATGGGTCAGGATAACGGTCATGGAACAACAAACATTTATTGACACATACATCATAGTAGCATTAGGACTAAAATAATAATCAGAATAAGGTAGTGTGGACAGATGAGTTTTTAATATCTAAACTGATAAAAGGCAACATAAGAGTTTGAGCAGAATTCCTCAAGAAGTAAAGAAAACCTAGTATGTACCTATTATGTAGGTTACGGAACATACCATGTTGACCCTCAACAATGCCCCGACAATGAACAATCATTGAACATTAGTGGATCACTGTTCCTAGTACAATTATGATTGTTTTTAATTGTCCTGATGTAAATTTATTAGATCTACTTCATTTCACTTCAATACAGTTGCATAACCATCACCTATGTAGCAAACAAGCCTCATAATTGGTAAAAAATTTATATATAATATTGTATACTTATATACAATATGTATTTATATATAATATTTTGTATAATTTAGTATACAAAACAAAACCAATATGTGCAATTCTTTTAAAAATATGTAAAGTATTCTTTTATTTTTTTAATGCCATCTAGAAAATTATGTGGAAATGAAGAATATGCATTTACAGTGCACACTAAAGCTATCTTTAAATATATTCCAAAGATAGTATAGCACCTACATTTAACCATTTTGACTAGGACGGTGAGGTTCTTATGTACAGCAAAGACCACCGGCGGCCCATCTCCTCTCATCTGTTGCTCCAGCTTACTGCTGTCTGGGTTGTCCTCAAACACATATTCTGAAAAAAATCTTCTAATTCAAAATCTATTGCAACTATATGACAATAAACATTATTAATTAAATACTACATACTTTCAAGCAATTACAAAATGACTGGAAAGTTGTTAAAGATTTCCATGTTACAGTATTTGATTATAATACAATAATAAACCATAAAATGCTGTAATCAATTATGACCTTAATGTATAATTATGGGATATTGTACATAATTTTTCCATTGATTGCCTTTGGGAATTTATTCAATTCTTTCTCTAATACTCCATTTATTTTCCTAGATGCAGCTCATAAGACTATATGAGGTAGGTAAGAATTTCTAGGCCTCGGAACATTAGGCATTATATTATAAAACTATTATTTTACATCCATATTAAATGACACACAAGCTGCGTACTGTACATGCCTAAACAATAATCATTAAAGCATGTAAATCATGAAAAGAGCGATCATATACAATCATCCCTCAAATTCCATCTATTGATATTCCTAGCACCTTGGCCCATCCTATGAGCTCTCCTTTGGACAAGTGCACACGACAGAAAAATTTGACCTCCTGTTGCCAATAAACAGGGTTTTTGTTCGTCTTTTGTGCTTCTTCACTATTAGATATTCTTGTGGCTTGGCACGCAGTAGATGTGTACTTTTGTGTGTTTGCTGAAGATGACAACGAGCTACTACTCTATTTGATATTGGATGAGAAGGATTTTAATTTTCTATAGCCTGCAACACATTTTGCTAGTCTGCAAATATAATTCCCATTGGTTGCATTGTTGACTATCAATGATAGCTGTCAATCATGACTGAGCCATCCTCTAGTCTGGTGAATTATGTGGTGGTAGCTCAATTACGAGCTTATGTCTTGTGCTATTTGTGTTTGCAGTCCCCAGATTTGTCTGTAAAGAAGCCTGACACACTATCTTGTTTTACGAGAAGGCGTTTAAGTCTACGGTGCTTGCTACTTGCACGTCTCGACATCACGTTACTCTTACTCCTGGCTTGGGCAGTTTACAAGGCTGCTTCCTCCTCAGTTTCCCAGCCACCTCCACTGGTAAAGAAACGAAAAACGGCCTCAGCTTTCAGTACTGTCAGAGTTCTGCTAGAAGCTAGAGTTTTTTGGGAACTACCATCCAGGAGACTCCCTTGATCCCTTCTATAATTTTGTTGATAAAATCTCTAACTCAGCTCCTGTTTTTTGTTTTTTGCTGACTTTGTCATCCCCTTCTGCCCTGGGTTAGGGTATGGTCTTGGGTTAGGTTCCAAGGTGGAGTAGAAGGGAATGCAGTCTACAAGGGTTTCTGAGGCAACAGCTTGGTTCCTTTTTTATCTATCCTGGAATTTGGTTATTTTATATCAACATTTTGCATTAAATGAAAACAAATTAAGTGAAATACCATTAGAATATACTTTTCCCATATAATTTGATAGCAATCACTGGCATACAATTTAGAACAATACAAATAATGATAGAGAGATACAATAGTTGGAGGGCATGATAGACAGGCAGGTAGGTATCTGTGTATTTGTCATCTGTGCATCTGTCTTCCCGATTGACTAACTTATCTTCCCGATTGTGTGGCTATTTTTGTTTGACAATTCCTGAGTGCATCTCTAAACATGAGCCAAATTGTCAAGAAGATGTGAACTGTTGTTGATAGACTAACTGGCAACACTGAAACATCCCTTGCACTCACATACAAAACTCTCAAAATCTAATCTGTTTGTATGTAATGTATGATACCAACATTACTGTATTACACACACAAACCCCACTCGTCTACCATTATAACCCCCACACATGGGCATGGCAAATTTTGTAATCTAAACAACTCTTTCGAGATAATCTAAACGGCACTGGAATACAAAGCAGTGGCAGGAAACACACACTTAGTGAGGCACAGAAGTAAAAATGTTGAGGTCTGTAACAAGACTAGCATCAGAAATAAGAGAACCAAGATATGATGACTGGTTAAGAAACTAAATCTCGTAAATGTAGAGAAAAGAGAGAGAGAGAGAGAGAGAGAGAGAGAGAGAGAGAATAGAAGGCAATATGATCCTACATGCAAGATACAGATGAGAATTGACTAGGTGGATATGGATAGCCTTTTCAAACTGAGAGAAAGTAGGATAAGAGGACGGAGGTAAAAACTGGAAAGACAAATGTGTTGATGAAACATGAGAAAATATTCATACACAGAATAGATAATCAACAAGTGAAAGGTGTCTGAAGAAGTAATGGAAGCTACCTGCATCTTAATATGCATAATCCAGTATATGACCAACTAAGTTTGACCAAAGAAGGTGACACATCTTGAGCTATATGTTAAGTATTTCACCTTACAGTCCTTTTTTTCAGGACTGTAATAGTCCTGAAAAAGGATTGTAATAGTCCTGAAAAAGGACTGTATTACAGATGACTATTATACCTCCAGTAGACTGCATAAACTGTGGTTTACAGTGCAGTACTTATGAAAGAGCCATAGTTTTCCATTACTTTTATGCTTTAAGACTGAATAATAATTAAAGAAAACTGTCAATTAGGAATTTAAGGTAGCTCAATCCCAAAATTATGTTTTGTTTTATTTTCTTGACTACCACTTACATATAAGTATCCACAGTGAGAATAAGTTTTGTAGTAATAATTACAGTATTACTGTACAAGTATTATTCTTGGTCAAATACATGATAAATGATTCAAAACAAATGTTTTTAAAATAATCATTCAAGTATATAATTTGTTAAAGTATTGGTAGTATTCAACAAAATTAAGACTGATAACGATACAGCGCAACTACGAAAATCAAGGACTCAATAATTTATAACAAACCCCAGTAAACAGGGAAGACTTTACTACCAGAAAAACTGAAATTGGCAAAAATACAAAATCTGAAAGGGGGATCTAGAATGATATACAGTACTGTAATGCAGTCTGTATTTTTAAGGTTACACTCTATTGTAAAAATAGGTCAATACCATCAATACCAATACATCACATTAGTACAGTATTTATCTACAACACTCATTGAACGTATCACAAATACTGTACACAGAAATTTTAAATTTAGATTGGTATTCATCTTATTAGCTTACTAAGCAATTTTCAGCAATTCACTCAGGTCAAACATTTTCTTAGCATCTAAGAAACATCGTAAGACCTGAAACCATTTCTTTGAATTGTTTCCTATTGGTTTATTTGAAATGTTTCATTTGTAATCAAAGATCCATTTTGAACCCAACTTCATATAAGCCTGTACTTTTCAGATTTCATATGATTCTTTATTTACAAGAGGAATGATGAACACATTTAAGATTCTGTTGGGTATGAACTGGTGTACAACACATGCATTTATGAATACCGAGGGATATTGCAAGACATAAGAAGCATATTTGCATCCTTCTTAAAGCAACCAACATACCCAACTGCAATGCTTTTCGAGAAGCTTTTCAGCCCATTCCTAATTCCGATCAAATCACGCATCTCAATCACAGAAGAGCAGACATGCCAAAACTCTCCTCTCTCCATATGGCTCACCAGAGATCACTTGTTACCAATACAACTCCCAGCGTGTGTTGGCAATCAACAAAAGTAGAAACAATCAACTGCAATACCACTTAATGGTTATAACAATGTAAACCATCAACATCACTACACCATACCTGGCTGGACCTGCCACCACTCGGAATGCCTACTACCTTCCTCTGCTGTCCAACCTTCTTCGTTTTTCCCATCATCTCATCATTTATGCCCATCAATGACTCATCCCAACACCTACACTCATCACTCGCCTGATACATCCTCCCGTGACTTCCCATCTACAACTGACAGCCCACTATATTTTATTTTACCCTCATTTGTATTTTACTATAAAAGAGTCTAGTAGGATGTTGTTGCCACTGCAGTCTTAAACTCAATAGTAATACAAGCCAAGGCAACTGTTCCCCCAACTCTTGTAGCAGTGTTAGCTAATCTCCAACTTTATAACTAATCATTACTAATACATTATATTGATCAACATTCACCCTCATCAAAGCCCTCAAGATGACATTTAAGAGTAAAAGTGTGATCCAGATGAACAAGATAAACACAAGGACATCGTCGAGGAGATAAATAATGCAAATCTAACAGCGACAGTAATCAGTAATGGTAATGTCTTCTCACAGACATAATAACACAAGATAAAAACCCACACTTTGTGTATTTGTGGAATTTATGCAAGGAATTGGCTCCACAGAATATGCAGGAGTCAAACAGTTTTTAATAATAAACAGATGCAACAGAAAGCCAATGCATTCTGCAAGTCTCAACTCCAATACCTAAACTACAAAAGATTACCACCAATGCATTCTGCAAGTCTCAAGTCCAGTACCTAAACTACAAAAGATTACCATCAACTCAACAGCACAAAGTATTCTAAATCTTCAACAAAAGCAACCAAAGTTAAGAATATTTAACAAAAGAACACAAAATTCTTAGTGCTCAACAATAGAGTAAAAAGTTCTTAATGCTCAACATAAGTATGCTTGGCATCAAGCTTATAGCACTACAGTTTAATTTTATATTTTCTTTCATAATAGAAACTTTCACCTGTTGACATCAGAGACGACACCATTTACAAGGGATCACACCTTTACTAGCTAAACATGTTCAAATACTTCCATAGAAACAGAACTGACGGTAGACTTTTGTAGATAACATTTTGCACATAAGTAGCTTTCTCAAATCTAACAGGCAAAGCACTATCAACACACAATACCTTGTCCCCACTAGATGTTTCTATACAGTATTCTAACGAACATGTTCTTATAGGCAAAACATAATCTACAAATAAAGTCTTCCTTGTGTTAATCTACACTGATCTATGGTTAAGACCAATCCCATTCTGATTAATTCAAAGTAACTTGGCAAATAAAGAATATCTTATTTACCATACCATAGTATGGTAAATACTATGGTATGGTAAATCAGTATGCTAAGTATACTTCACTTACCATAGTATGGTAAGCGAAGTGCAGGGTGAACATAATGACAGTACAAATTAACCGAACAAATACAGCACGTATATTATTATTCATACAAATAAACATGTTGCACACGTGCTTAGAAATGTACATACATTTCCAACAAGCATAAATAAAATCAATATTAACCTAAATTAAAATAAACAAAGAAGACTGTATAGACTAATAATAGCAAGCCTTAGGATCCCTTAAGAAGCAATGCTGATAGACATGCACAAGATAAGGTAGAAGAGCGGCCCACCCACCTCCAGTGGCAGGAGCCTGAACCACCACAGGGGGGAGGCCAGCCCCGGGGGGGATGAGGCAGCGGTCAGGGGGGAGGGAGCGAAGTAACCCACCCGTACCACCGCCAACACCACTGCCTGCAATGCACCTCCGTTACTACACCATTAAGAGATCTCTCTCGTCACTAGTGACTGCAGATTGAATTTCAGAATGTCCCAAACTACTGTACTCGTAAGCTATATGGAAGCCCTTTACCCTTGTTATAAAGCAAGTTCTAACAATGCTAAATCATCCTGGGTGGATTTCATACTAATGTACAGTATATCTAGCACAAGATAATGTTTATATATGGGAAGTTCTGAAAAACCAAACTACAGTACTGTACCACTGCCAACAGCTGTGAAAACATAAAATAATCACTATACCAATATAAAGCAATTGTAAAGCAATATATATAAAACATTTCTTTAAAATTAAAAAATTAAGCACACACATCTTGTATATTACTTTATTCCAAACAACTAATGCAGCTTCCAATTAAATGAACCTTCATCTAATATAAGAATAAGCATAAACCAGGCACTCATTTTTTTTTTTTTTTTTAGAATGACTAACATGTGAAATGATCGTCAATAACTCTAATGCATAAGCTTTAAGGTTAAATTGCTGCAGGCAGGTTAGAATATTACTTATTCTAGTTTTGTTTAACTTTATACAATGTGTTTTTGTTACATCTATTAGTAATACCAAGTATTTCACCCATTCATACCTTAATTTTCTTCATTGAATACTGTCTAATGAGAATACTTCATTCTCCTTATTCGATCCTTATTTTTAGGTTTATCCTATACTTCTCCTATACCATTCCAACATCGTACTGTCAACACAACACTTTCACCAAAGAGCCAAAGCTCAACCCCCGCAAGCACAATTAGCTGAGTACAACAAACTCAGAATGAAAAGCAATTTATAGCCAGATACAGAGTCAATCGCTAAAATCCTCAATGGCTTCTCAAACTTTGCCCTGCTACTGTACAAAGCAGTAGTACAAAACAGTTTGGGTGCCTTAGCCCAATGCACCAAAATCTGGTTTGTTCTATGGGGTGAGGGAAGCAAGAGATCATAGATCAACAAAAAAAAAAAAGCGTGGAATTTAATGAAACACCTCTTTCTGGATCAGCTTCATTGGTTTCCTGTTGCTAGTTGAATTGAGATAGCTCCACACTAAGTCAAATCAGCCCTTACAAGTGATTAAAACCCACCATGGACCAGAGGAAAACATGGCCCCCTCAAAGACACACAAAGCAAAGGAAACATATTCACTCTCACCAAAAAATCAAGTCCCCAGAAAGAAGCTGAGCAAAACAGACAATAGATAGGTCAAGAGAGAATAAAAAAAAAATCAAACAATCCACTCAGTATTTAAGTAACTCCCGCTAGTTATCACTGTCCACCACTCGTGGCAGCACCACTGAAACTACTGACTCCGATGTCAACAAACCTTCAGTCAGGAGCAGAACAAATGCCCAATAACACCAGGAAGGAAGGGAAGTCCCATGGAGGAGGGGGCACCGAAATTCCCCCAGAAAGGGGCGTTTCATTATATTCAATGCCGGTTTTCTGGAGGGCTGAACAGTGGCTCCCTGTTACCAACTAGATAAAGCTAAAATGGGACTCTCCAGGGAAAGAGAACACCAAACCCCCAAGGAAGGAGGCCCAGGTCAACAAATAACGCATCACCCAAAGCAGACCGACAAGTGCACAAGTACAGATGGACAGCCACAACCTGACACAAGGATGCACCCATAGCCAAACTAACCACGAGTTAGCAACCAGAGAACCCCTTCAGAAGCCATCTCATTTTTACCCAGATTAGAGAATGCTGAAAACAAAGGAACTGGCCAACAGGGCTAAAATAACAAAACCCTTCTGGAGTAGAGCACGAAGGCTTCCCAAACCAACAACTGGACGTGATGACCAACAAAAGCAAAGTCCTTAAAAATAATTCACAGACTGAAGAGAATCTAGAATGAAAGAGTCAAAGGCTACTTGCAAAATGGCATCAAAGTTGTGCTGAGCCTTGCAAAGGAGTTAAAAACTTCTCTTAAAAAGTAATGACTCAATGGAGCAAGCATCAGAAACTTGTATCAGGTGAATAATCAAAGGTTTGTTTACAAAGGAGCCAGCAGCTCCAGTGGTGCTGCCACCTAGTGGTGGGCAGCAGTAATTATGAGAGGGAGGAGAGGGGGAATAAATAGAGTGGCGTAATTACTGCGTGGATTGTTTGCCGTTTTGTACCGTTTACTCTCTCTAGACATTGCTGCTGCTGGTTCTGCTTTGCTTCTTTCTGGGGTGCTCAATTTTTTGACGTCAGTAATCGTGTATCCAGCGCTCATTATGTCTGAGGTGGGGAAGAGGGAGGCAATATTTTGGACTCTGATCATTGGTAAGTTTTAATATCTCGCAAGGGCTGATGCAACAATAGTGTGGATCAGTCTCAAAGTGAGCCACCAATTGGGCACTGTTTCCCAGTTTTCTGGGAAAACTGGGAAAATCAAAAGCAAAGAACAGGTGTCAGAAAATAATGAATTTAGGTACCATAAAGTAAACAAGGTAAAATACCTTGATTGCGATGTGCCTATATTACACCAAATAACAGCCTACCTATGGTCTCGACCAACTTGCCCTATCACTCTTCCACCCAATGTCACAAATTCAGCACCTATCACTGCAGGGCCAGCCGACAACTTGCTTTCAGCTAATTGGCGATGGATTTTTGCCAAAAACAGTAACAAAATAATTGCCCCCAGTGGAAATAACATTCCATAGATGATCCACATCACCTAGCTTAAGCATACTATTGAAGCTGTAACCAGGTGAGAGAGAATTGCCACCTGGTGGCAGTCAAGTGCATTACAGTTAGGGTGTTTACACTACAGCAACAATCGTCTGCCTTGTTATTTGAAGGTACATAATTAATCTACAGGCAGTAGCTTGTTTTTATATGCTCAGGCTTTCTGGTGGAAATTTTCTCAGTTTTACGTTGATCTCTGATCCCACAAGCTCAGCTCCCCTTGCCCCAGTAGGCCAGGGTGGGTCTCGAAGGCCGGGTGCATCTCCCCAAGGCTTGGCTGGACCACCACTTAGCTGGGAAGCTCTTAAGACTCTCCTCGAACATTGTTCAGTCTAAATGTTATCCTTTACAGCAAAAATTTTAACAATAAATTTTCTAGATCTGCCAACCTGTCACCCAAACATAATACTGTAGTGCGTATAATTACTATTAGTCAAAGGTATAAAAGTGGACTGTTGCACCCCAGAAATTTTTAAAGTCTTGTACTATTAATTTTGCAGAAGGCACTAGAATGAAGCCTGCATCTGCAGAGGTAACAAGTGTGGTTTAGCCCAAATTTATCAAAATAATTGGAAAACCACTACAATTATATCTTCCTAGTCACATACACATACTCTTCTGCTCAATAACATATTTCAAAATACACGTACAGTACCAGTATGTTTATGAATTAATTTAATGATCCCGTCCTGTGTTTTGGCAAATTAGATTTTATGTTTAAACGTATCAATGTCTATGTTACTTTAGTTTGTGTGCATGGTAGAATACCAGAGAATTTTAACACCAAATCCAAAAATAGAAATACAGAAGACTACCCCAATTTACAGTGAAAATAAATTTATAATAATAATAATAATTCATTGTGTAAGGTGACAGGAAGCCAGAGTGTATTCATACACATTAGGCTTTTATCAAGGTCGCCCCCCCCATCCCCCCCATTTTAAACTACTGACCCTGCCCAGTATGCAACCCCACAGCCAGCTGATTAAACTCCTGATTACCAACTTACTGATAGGTAAACAGGAGTATCAGGTGATAGGAAATGCACCGAACCATTTCTGTTCCACCCGGGATTCGAACACGGAATTTTCGACTGTGAGAACAAAAACCCGACTGTACTACCGGGATCCTAAAATGAAATAAAACCCAACAAGTCTCGTCTCCACCAAAATATCCTAACGTGCCTCTATTAGAAAGGTAAGATTTCAACCATTGTATGCATCAGGTGGCAAGTACTCCAAATGGTGGTAGGAAAGGTTATCACAGAACACAAGAAAATTTAAAGAACTTTTGAAATTCATATTCATAACAAGAAATTCAGGTTTAAAACAAATTGGTATTTAATTTCAGGAAATGAAGTGTATTGTGTAGGCAAAGCACAAATAGGAGTGGAGGAGTCATTGCAGCTACAACAGTATAGAAATCCACACTATTCAACCTTATTAACTAGCATGAAGCTCAAAATTGATTAACAAGGACCTCAGCTTCTGGGTCTTCTAATCATTAAGTAGAATTAGATGAAACTTCAAGAGTATAGTTTTTATGCTCCAAAAACTATTGCCAAGGAACCGGAAAAACTTTAAACAGCATAGAAAACACTATGATCCCAAGAAATGTATAAACCAAAAATGAAGTACAGTAATTGTTAAAAATGTGGCCGAGATACTTATAAAATAAACTAACCCTCATAAAAAATAAATAAATAATAAATTACCTCCTAAAACCAAATTACCCCCCATCCCAAACCCTTATCCTGACCCCCCCCTCTCAAGTGATATATTGTTGTAATGGCTTGGCACTTTCCCCCGATAATTCCCTCCCAACCCTTCCTAAAACTATTATCGACACCCAGTACCACCTCAAGGTACGATAGCAATATAATTCAGGGTGGACAAAAATTCTGGTTACTACCATATTAAAAAGCTAATAACAATACAATGCAGTAATAACATAAATTATAATACAAACATTTCTTTATTTTCACCACATTTTCACCATAACAATCATTTGTGTGTAAACATACTGTATTTGTATTATACAACAAACATCAGTACTAACTTACTGGTAATTACTATAAACTTTCACATTCAAGTTCAGTGCTCCACCTAAAGGGGTGCTCAGATTTTCTGCTAAACATAGCAAGTAGCGCTGACAACACACAGAAATTCTCAGTACAGTATGTCATTGAAAATTACCTATTTCGTTAGAAAATTTCAGATGTGATAAAACCTATACTGTACAGAAAAAACATTAATCTAAGTAAGTCTATCTTCAATTCGGTGCTTCTCTACACTGAACGACTCGACACACGTGCATGCCGTAAAGCTAAGACAATATGGATCAGATAGTAATATAGGAGCCTTAAATAATGATCCACCTCCCGAATTACAATGAAGAATATTAGAAACTGCTACAAATGGGTTTCAAAGCCCTAAATCCAAAAACCATATTATAGTATTCAAAAGGATTTGAACACAATCTGAACCACTTGGTTTTTGTACTTTTATTTATAAAATGTAAATATTTCCACAGAAAAAGCAAAACTAATTATTTAGTTGCATATTTGATGCCAGAGGTCACAAAGTTCCTTAGCAATAAAGTACACTACAATATCCCAACATATGTGTATGTACAAAATTACAAACAGTTTTTTATTAAGAAATAACAAAAAATGTGCACTGTTAAAATTAAAAAAGAAAATGACACCCTATAAACAAATCCATAAATCAGTTCACTATCATACGATATCAAGGCCTAACCAAAATGACACACACTACCGAATCTGTTGATACAAGGCAACCAAGTTTCAAATATAGTAAATTGTAGGTTCCTAGTACGTGTGTGTGTGTATCGAATCCAAGACAACTGGGATCAGGCACTGTTAAACGTGTCAACGATAAGAACATAAGAACAAAGGCAACTGCAGAAGGCCTATTGGCCCATACGAGGCAGCTCCTATTTATAACCACCCAATCCCACTCATATACTTGTCCAACCCGCGCTTGAAACAATCGAGGGACCCCACCTCCAGCACGTTACGCGGTAATTGGTTCCACAAATCAACAACCCTGTTACTGAACCAGTATTTACCCAAGTCTTTCCTAAATCTAAACTTATCCAATTTATTCCCATTGTTTCATGTTCTGTCTTGTGTTGATACTTTTAATACCCTATTAATATCCCCTTTGTTAAAACAAAAGATAAACAAAACTTTGATAAACAAAAGCTCTGCTATTATACATTATGAAAAACGGAGCCTAACCTTCTACTCTCTCTCTGAAGACGGTGGTAGACATGATCAATATACGAAGATTGGCAGAATATTTGAAAGTGCTCATATTACACACACGGTTGACATTATGCGAGGGAAGAAGGGCAGAGAAACACAGATAAATCGGAGCACCTGGAGAACAGGGTTGAACCTCCCACAGCCTACCAAGTAATATCACATACTACATCCTACAAAACTTTTCATCTTCCACAAAACAAACAGCAGCATCCCGATTGGAGGAAACCTAACTGTCTCCCTCTGTTTCCAGTTGAGATAAAGTGTCCAATGCAAAACGAATTGCAATTGTGGAAAAGCACTACATACACAGGGTGTTTGTGGTTCTACACAGATGCTTCAGGTCCACTAGGTGCATGCCAAAGACATATCTAAGCAAGCTGATAGGTATGGTAAGACTAAGTTCAATGCCACAAAGGGAGATCAGGATATGTCCAAAGATTGAGGCATTTTACCCTGGAAGGGTAAGTGCAGTTCTACTACTATGGTAGAGTTCCTAAGTGCAGTTCTACTACTACAATTTCAACATTATGTGGATTATGTGGTACAATCTCTTTAGTCCATATGTGATCCTTCACTAACGGTCACATATGGTCATAGGATACTTGTCATGTGTCTCAATCATATGATCTCTTTAGTTCCCCACAGTACAACCTTCTTATTCAATGACTCGGGTCGTCTAACAAGATGACCCGAATACCAACATGACAACACCACCATTCATATACTGTACTTCACTGCCATACCCACCCTACGTAAGTTATTTGATTTTCAAACAAATTTTACATTTTACTATTTGTACTATTGCACCACTGTGCTTGTACCAAAATTTCACTTCCATAGGTCTATTTTGGGAGTAATATATTATCTCTTAACCCTTACACTGCTCAGGGGTCCTTGGGACAGTTACACCTCTGTGCGCAAGAAAAAAAAAAATTCAAAAATTTTTTTTCGTCTTCTAAACATGTTAATTTGTGTCCCCTGAGCACGGAAAAAATAAAAAAAAAATCGTAGGCGACATATTTTGGGCGCAATTGACCGAGGAAGTCTGGCAAAAAGTGGGCGTTGACAGAGCGGTCGTCAGACCCAGTCAGCGTCACCCGCGTTGACAGATGGGAGTTGCCACAAAGATATTATTACCTAATTGTTTCAATGTCTCCGATTGATTTTTTCTTAGTTTTTTTTTTGCAGTAATATTATTCAATAGTGTGTATTGTAATATATTTATATAATAAAAGTGGTTAATAATCGCTATACTCAAAAGTATGATGTGCATATTAGTGATTCAATTATTATGTTTATAAAACTATAAACAAATAGTTTTGCTGCTATTACACTCTATACACAGGTTATATATAAGTATTGGCATGTTTTGGTCACCATAACAAACCACTAAGTTGGTATTGAGAGTCGAAAAGCAACGAGGAGTTACCACCACACACCAGCCAGCCACTCGCTGCCACTCCCTCAACACACGCACTAAACTTTCTCCCCCAACAATACCAGTTGTGGTGTTATTACACTATATACAGACGTTACATATAAGTATGTGTATATTTTATTCACCACAACTGTACAGCTAAGCTGATATAGTTAGTTCAGGCACTAAGAGTCGTCGCTATACACAGATGGCGGCTGGCGGCTCCCTCACTCTTTCAAGGTCACACGCACTAAACTTTCTCCCCCAACAATACCTTTTGCAGTGTTATTACCCTATATACACATATTATATATAAATATCTACATGTTTTATGCACCGTAACTGTACACCTAAGCTTGTAGTGCGCCCAAAGAGCATAGTAGCCACCCTCTAAACAGCTAGACAAATCGTGCAGACGACGTCACCTCCGTCACCCATATGGCTCCTCCCAGCATAATCCTTTTGCTGTTAATACACTAATACACACATTATATATAAGTATCTACATTTGTGTTCACCATAGAGAACCACTGACCTGGTATGGTGAATGCAAACAATAACAGGTGGCCACACAGTCGGTAAACGATGCTGTCTCCCTCCGTCTCTCAGCATCACTCCTCCCACAGCGCTAATTATTACAACAATCCTGCTATTATCAGAACCCTGGTTATTTATATCACAGTCATTGGTCATCTGTAATATTGTCATCGCTAAATAATAACAATTATATATTTATTTTGACATTTTTCGGCGATGCTGTGGTCACAAGCTGAACATCAATGCTGTTCGCTCATGCTGCGTGCGCCGGCCTTGGTTGCTCCAACAGTACTGTGCCTCTCACACCTGAGAATATTGCCCACGATTTTTTTTTTAAATTGCATCTGTTTACAAGAGCCCTGAGGAAGCTACTGTGAACCCGGTGTAGCCGCGGGCCATTTGAATCAGGCCTGGCACCCTATGGCGTATATATACGCCATGCGCACCATGGGACATGTTACTCAGGGCGTATATATACGCCATGCGCAGTTTAAGGGTTAATCACAGAAATAGTGTGTAAACATCAGGAATCAGACGAGTGGATGAAGCTGGTGGAGATGGTTGAAGTGTGAGCGAGTTTTATAACTTCAGTTGTTGGGGACAAGACGGTGGTCCTTAGGCTCACCAAGGTCCCCCCTAGGTTAATTATAGACCTTCCCTATGATGCAACCCACAACAATTACCCAACTCCCAGGTACCTATTTTCCCCAAGTGAAGAGGCATCATCCAGCGAGAGGAAACGTGCCCAATCATTTCTGTCCTGCCCGGGAATTGAACCCAGGTCATTCACCGAGCTGTGATCAAACCACGTTTCTACAGGACCCATTACACAACTTGCAAGAAGAATTTTACATCTAATCTTCTAGCGCGGTGGGAGTTGGCATGGTGGGTGCTGGTGTGTGTGCTGGCGTAGTGTGTGCTGGCATAGTATGTGCTGGTGTGGTGTGTGCTGGCATAGTGTGTGCTGGTGTGGTGTGTGCTGGCATAGTGTGTGCTGGTGTGGTGGGTGCTGGCATAGTGTGTGCTGGCATAGTATGTGCTGGTGTGGTGTGTGCTGGCATAGTGTGTGCTGGTGTGGTGGGTGCTGGCATAGTGTGTGCTGGCATAGTGTGTGCTGGTGTGGTGGGTGCTGGTGTGGTTCACAATGTTGCTGCCTAGTGGTTTAGTGTGGAAGATATGGTAAATCGGAACCTTTGAGTAATTTTCTCTTTGAACAAATAATATAATCTTTGAGTTATATTTTTTCCAGGAGCATGCCTGCCCACCATATTTAATTCCAAAATAATGTGGGTGAATTTTATATTTATTTTGGTACTTAATTTGTTTTATATATATATCCCATCTGTCACTTTCTTCTAATTTGAGTATTGTCACCTTAGCAACTCAGCATCACAATGAGTGTTATATTTTGAGCTATATACATACTTGATAATCATTTCATAGTAATTCTGTAGAAGTTCACTTTGTTTTATTTTAAATATTGGTTAGTAGCTTTTAGTAACATATGTTATATTGAAATTATCTTCATTATATTACAGATTATAGAAGTAAAGCACTTAGTTTAAGTAACCTAAGACACTGTATTTAGTTTTAATTCAGTCTATTATGCTATTATAAAAGATAAGATGAGTCAAGTTTAAGGAGACACATAACCATGCCACTTGCAGAAGTTTAAAGAATTAGGAACAGCAATCTTCAATAAGATTTTGCATCTGTACATTAGTGTACCTGTTGGTGTTAAATTCTGGCATTACTTGGCATCGTTCATAGGACAAGTCTCATACTTTTGAGGCTGGAGTTCGAATCTGATGAAACTGGCAAATTACACAAGGCTTTCAGTGTAACTGCCAAAGTGTAGTTACAGCATGAGAGCTACGTTCATGGTGTCCCGTCTCCCTAGTACTCTGTCGTATAACACTTTG
Source organism: Procambarus clarkii (assembly GCF_040958095.1). NCBI lineage: Eukaryota > Metazoa > Arthropoda > Malacostraca > Decapoda > Cambaridae > Procambarus > Procambarus clarkii. Next base: position 4,330,304 of record NC_091242.1, on the reverse strand, counting down.
AAACTACTGACAGTTTTGGCCTCCACCACCTTCTTACTTAACTTGTTCCATCTATCTACCACTCTGTTTGCAAAAGAAAACTTTAATATTTTTTTGGCACCTTTGTTTCCTTAGCTTATACGTATCTATGTCCTCTTGTCCGTGAAGTTGCTGGTTTCGGGAATTCCTCTTTGTCAATTTGGTCGATTCCTGTTAGTATTTTGCAAGTGGTAATCATATCACCTCATTTTCTTCTATCTTCTATTTTTGGCATGTTTAACACCTCTAGTCTCTCCTCGTAACCCTTTTTTTCAGTTCCAGAAGCCATTTTGTTGCATGCTAATGGACCTTTTCCAGTTTATTTATGTGCTGCTTTAAATTTGGGCACCATACAACTGCTGCATATTCTAATTTTGGTCTCACTAAAGTCATTAACATTTTCTTTAGTATTTCACCATTCATGTAACTAAAAGCATTGAATTCTAATACCAAATATATTCCTCAGAAAACAGTTCAAAAGCCTTAAGGTAAAAAAACAATGAAAATACTGTACATCACTCAGTTCTTGCCCTAAGGTCTGAATGAAAATGTCTCCAAACATCTCCCCAGTAGGCACCGTTTGGTTGAAAGCTACCGACGTTAACATAACGTTTACAGTGTAATGTCAGTTGCTTGCAACCAACGGTGCCCACTGGGTTGTGTTTTCTAAATGCTGAACTGTAGATTAAATTCATGATGGTTTATTTTATCATTTAAAAAGTAATCCATAGCAACTTAAAACTGTCTACATAATTGTGAAATGAGAGCAGAGGGAATGGGGCGAGGGCAACATAAACAAGACAAGATGCCCGAGACATACAGAGGCAAAGAGGGACGGAGCAGAAGTCAGGAAGAGAGAAAACCCAGAGAAAACAGACTTAGACAAAGCTAGACACAGAGATAAACACACTGACTTGTGTTTGAAACGACTAAGGACAAAGTTGCCAAAATGAAAATAAATCACACAATACTTCAAAAGCAAATCTGACAAAATAACGAGAAATTTTGAATAAGTTTGAACCAGACATCCTTGGCAAGTGACAAGCCAATGAGCTACTCTTTGCTACCCACAAGCACTATAAGACAACATATATACACAGCAAATGGCACCCAAGTGCTACATAATTTAATACACGATAACATTCAGTTTATAAATTATATGAGAAGACACTAAAGAACTCAAGTGAAGGAACGGGACTTAGGGATGACCCACGACACTACGTCGTCACTAGATGATCACATCAAAAGTGATCATTAAGAGATGCCCTCAAAAACACAAGTGGCTTCTCAGACCCAAATAATAGAATGTGGCAGTAGCTTAGTATCCATACCTCCATAAATACAAAGAACGAGGGGAGAAAAAGATTCAAACATGCTACTAACTGCCTCCTCGATCACTAAACTATGAGCTATATGGAGGTGCTGTACTAAACATTTCATAATTAGAAGACATGGAAAAGGGAGTGATATAATTACCATATATAAAATTACGATGGTAATGGATCAAATTGACAAAAAGGGATTTTTTTTTATAAACCATCAACTTCTAGAAAAAGATGACATGGATACAAATTCAGAAAACATAGACGATATAAAACAGCCAGAAAATAGATTTGACAGGGAGTAAAATGATGGAATACATTACAAGAGCGGGTTGTGTGTCCACACCCACCCCCACTGGACACTTCAAAACTTTACAGGACAAAGGATAGAAGAAAGACGGAACACCTCAAACTTAGCTATCATACTGTAAAATTGTATACAAAGATACATATGAATGAGCATACATACATACACAAAAAAATGTTTTAGTGGGGCAGAGGGGGAATGGAGGGGGTTGGTTATGCATGTATGAATATCATACAAATATAAGCATAAGAACCTCTGTTCATAAGCATGCATTTGCATGTGCAAAATTATGAAGACAAATTTTAGTTCATGATGCTCTTTAGTGTGTGTTAATGAGGAAAGCCCTATAACTTGCAATAAGTCTCTCTCATATCCAATATCTATTTTATCAAATATTTCACGTAAGTAACGTACCCCAAACACCTTTATAAATGCATTTAAAATAATTCCAAATTATTAAATTAGTCCACATAATTATTCTATCAAAATAACGAAGTTCAGTAAGTAAGCTCATACAGAAGAAACCACATTTAGTGAAGAGCAGGGAAGAAAGATGAACAAATTGGCCAAAGCAAGCATAAGCAGATTTGAGAATGGGTCAGCAGCTACCATAACCAGTGCACCAATCCAAGACGACCAAACCCAACACTGCATCCACCGACTAGCCACCACAGTAAATCCTAATAGCTACTAATGATATACAGAAAAAAAAATCTCGTAAGCCCTCTAGATTTAGGATAAATCCAGAGCATCCCTTAAACAAATATTATGATAGTTGTAAACCAGGAAGCGTTGACTAACCGGTGGTGGGACGATCCACCCTCCTGGTCACCCGTCCCGATCTGCGGTAAGGGGGAAGGAGTTCCCCCGACCCATCAAGCTCGGTCAGGTCACCACCAGGCCGGATGCCATCACTGAAAATCACTTGTTTGTTTCCCCGACTCCTAGCGCTACTGCTACTGCCTGAAATATACCAACAAGCCAACTGGTGCCGTTAAAAGTACCAACAAGCCAACTGGTGTTGTTACAAATATTGAACAAATGTGCCACACACACAGTGCTGTGTGATCAATGCCAACTGGAGCATAAACAAGCTTCCCAAGTGTAGAAAGATATCACTACCTACTCAAGTGCTAAGACATAAACAGACAATAAAAACTCACCACACCCTCCTTGGGGTAAAATACAAATGTCATCAATATTTCTTGAACATTAAAAGATGCTCTCAAGTCAAATTTTCAACTAAAGTGAATCAGAGTCTGATACCTGGTCACGTAGTAAAAGTTTTTGAAAAGGCATCAACCAACACTGCATGTCTATTTTTAAGTAATAATAACCAAAATTATATTAACCCTTTCACTGCAGCAGCACCATTTCCCTCCCATACTTTTCTTGGGTTTATACGAGACAAAAAAATTTCACTTCATTTTTTTTTTTCTCTAGTACAAAAATTACCTACTCTTTTTAGTAGGCCCATTAAAAACAAAATTTGCTGAACAGCTACAGAGTAAAAAAATTACGTTATCAAGTCTCCAGTTTTAATGGGAAATAGGATCCACATACCTTAATACCAGGCCATTAATGTTCCCAAGAAATACAGTCTCACAGATTATTACATATCTACTGTATAAAGAAAAGGATGTGTTCTTCTCACACAGTAAATACCACAAAAAATTATTAAATATTTCTAGACAACATAGCAATTCAAAACATTAAAAAATTAAAATATATTTTTGACTATTATCTAATTGGAAACATAAGCTGAAGAACTCGAAACCAGTCCATAAATGTTCTCACTATACTGACTTATCATAAAAATAACAAACTTAATCGCTAAGGAATTGTGCGTATTGTATTCCGCAAATACATTAAAATACAAACTCAATACCATACCTACATTTCCAATCATTGATTTTTCATTTATTTGTGGTATTCTTTTGTATCAATTCTACTAAGACAACAGTATTCTTTCCATATTTATCATTAATCATTATGCATTGATAATGGTAATAAATTCCTGAACAGGTACTAATTTTCTCCAAAGTATTCGGGTCTAGGCTACCGCATTGAGCGACGTTTTCCGTTTATTGTTGCCAAACAACTGCAGCTCCCGGGTCCAGACACCTGCTCTGACGAGCATGTGTCACAACAAATGTTGCAAGATATTAAAACTATATTTTCAATGCATTTGGTAAAGCCTCACATATTGCAGTAACTGCATTTTTTATACAATTTAGCATCAGTCATGTAATGCAGTGAAAGGGTTAATATTTAAACAATTTAATTTAAATTTTGGTTTCGATCTCTCAACCACTGTAAAGTGTAAACCTATATGCAAATTAATTTTCTAAATTTACAAAAAAATTAATATCAAATTTTATGGTTACTGTATATTGTCTGAAAATGGCAAAAATAATATTTTTAAGAAAACAAAATATTTCCATTATAGTTTTAAAATAGGCCTCTTTTCATAGGAGTGAGAAAAAAGGGTTGCTACTTCTGGACACAATTAAGTCCTCATGTGGTTTACACACTTATGTTAATGGAAAACTTTTACTAAACCGAGAACCTAAAAAAACAACCACCAATTTACTAAGAGGCAGCAAAGATATATTTGGTAAGCATTTCCAATCATTTTTTGAGGCTTGAAAGACATCAATGGTAAGCTTCCAAATCCTCAACCAGCCATTTCAATCATTAGGATAAACTGTGAACTACTTCTCATAATACAAATATTAATGATCGGAGATTTAAACCATGTATGAGCTGCAAAACTAGACTGCTTCTGGCTGAATAAAACACAAAACTTTCATTGCTAGAAGAACAGATAACTTCCTTGCTGAATGCAGCAGGCAATTCCCATATTTAACAAAGCATGCAACTTCCATTGAATGCAACAGGCAACCCTTGCCGAATGAAATGGGCAACCTCGCTGAATAGAGCAGGAAACTTCCACATTGATGGAAACGTGCAACTTCCAGTGAATGTAACAGGCCACCCTTGCTGTATGAAATAGGCAACAGGTCTGCTGAATGAAACACTGCTTCTTTGATGAATAAAAGACTGTTGTTCTGCCAAATAGAAAAAAAACCTGCTTGCTGTCTTCCTGAATGGACCACTACTAGCACACACATTGGAAAAAAAAACTTTAAGCACATTGAATGAAACACTATGATCTGGCAAATCAAAGATATTGCAAACTCTCTCTTGAATGGAATAGAAGTAATGGTAGTCCTTTATCAAACCTACTTAAACTTCAATTTGTTTTATTTACAAATATTGCATTTAAAAATTGCTTAAATCTTGCAGAAACTACTACATTTTGCATGTTTATCTAACAGGTACAATTTACTGCTTAGAAAGCAGATGTAAAAAAAAAAAAAAACTGCCAATAGGTATTTTTTATTGAGATCTGAACCAAAGACATTTTGAAGAACATAAACATTGTATGTTTATTAAGGGGTTTGCCACTTCATAACCAAGTACTGCCCTTGTCATGGAAGTATGTTAATATATATTCTACTCAAGAGAGAGAGAAAGAACACCTTAGCCTTTCTACAAATAGACTTATCTTCTAAAACGTTTCCTTTATTATGCCTAGCTCATAATAAAAGACTTTCATGATTTAACAGCGTCCCTGCCAGGACTTCTATTATTAATCTTCTCATCACTCAAGGTGCACAAGAAGAAGGAGAAGAAAGAGAAAGGGAAAGAAATGCTCACTACATTGGGTGTATCAAAAGTACTTGACACTTAATATTTTATATTCTATATTTTATCTCGTTATCTGTTTCGTTCTCCCAGTGAAAATTATCTGTTTCTACCCTCCCAGCGAGTATGAGAAATATTGCCAGAACAACCGTGGACATCTTCGAGAGGAAATTAGATTGTTTCCTCCAAGGAGTGCCGGACCAACCGGGCTGTGGTGGGTGTGTGGGCCTGCGGGCTGCTCCAAGACACAGCCAAGTGGACCAAACTCTCACAAGTCAAGCCTGGCCTCGGGCCGAGCTTGGGGAGTAGAAAAACTCCCAGAACCCCATCAACCAGGTATCAACCAGGTTCCACCACCCATTTTAATTCTGTTTATTTATTTGCAGATAGTGGAAGAATGGCTACACTCAACATTCTCCCAAGTGATGCCCTTTTACTTCAGTATCCTTTATTAACACCATTTTTTAACTACAAAAAATTTACTCAAAAAAGAATCACTATATCCACTTTTAAATCAAGTTGAAGATCAGCAACCCAAAATATGGTAGATTTCAATGTCTACTAAGCAAATCTAACACACTTCAACAAATCAGATTTATTTGATCATATATAATTTAATTGATGCCGAATATTTATAGCTTTCACACATGAGATTTCAAACCAAACTAGGGTCCATAAGCTTACCCGAGCTTCAGATGTCAGATCCTGGACAAAATATGCCTACAAATCATCCTTATCTGTATAGAACCAAGAATTACTTAATGATAAACAGCTAATCATTTATAATAACTCCATGTTTGCTGAGATTACTTCCCTCACACAGATCTCTCTTCACTCTTCTTTACTTTATAAGTACAAGTATTTTAATAAGTGCTTTGGTGAGCTTAGAACTATTTCTTTTGGCCATCAGTTAAGTTAAGGTCCCTCAAAAGCTCCCTCAAGAGCTAATAATGCACAAGCATTATGAGCTATGCAACCTCCTCAATGAATATATATATAAAACACAATATTAAATTCATTCACTTCTCAAATCTGCAAAACACTCTCCCAGATTGTATTTCCAACCACATTTGATCATTCAAAAGCCTTGTGTTCCACAATATTTCCTCAACAGACAAGAAATATTTTTCTTGGAAGACAGCCACAGATAACTGATGTCTTATTCCTAGGATTGGCTAATATTAATGTTGATTAAAGAAAGCTAATAATTATACTTCCTGCCAAGGAAGACATTTTCACAGTGGATTAGCTTTGTTCAGACTACCTTTAAAATACCATTTCCATATCCAATATAGACAGCAGTCAGTTAAATGTAACATCTGCTTCCAGGATCAAGTGACAGATTCTTATGGCTATGAACAACATAGCATTGTTACTGAAACTTGGGAAACATATAGTTGTTGTATATAGCACTATTTTTACAAACTGGAAACCCCTAAGCTAATTGAAATTGTGTGCTGGTATTTATTCCAATCAAGCATATATTTCATGTATCTGGTCCATCAACTGCATTGTGACACGAAGTCACTGAAACTACTGTACGTGGTCGTTACCCTACAATGTCTTCAAGATAACAATACGTGAACTTACGCACTTACACACACGCGTGCGAGAACATCTTACCTTTCTGGTCATTTACTTTAGTTCACAAAAGCTGCAACAACTCTGCAAATTCCTTGCTAAATAAAGAAAACACAAATTCCCTTCTATATATCATAGCTCAATGTACACTGACATTACCTTATTAAACAGACAACATTTTTATTACTATTAAACCTAAGTAATCTTCATGTGAGGAATAAAGGTCATAAGACCATAACAAATCCCCACACTGATGGGCATTTTCTCAGCTCCAACTTGGTAATACTTCACAAAGGATCAAAACAATGACACCTTTTCACATCTATAATACAGTATATGGGTTTAGTTTAATTCTCACTTGATCAAAATACTGTCTATATATATAGATATATATATACAATCAATTTGCAATCGGATTGTTCAACATGTTACCAATCAGGCAGGAATGGTTGGTTGTCTTGTGAGTTGCTAGTAGCAACAGTCTGGCTGATCAGTCATCAGGGTAGCCTGGTTCCAGGTCAGACAGGCTTTAAGAGTAGAAACACTCAGGATATCGGTAATATAATTAAGGTAAAATTTTTAACTTCCAAGTGGAAAGGATCATCAGGGCAAATGGGGAGACCTTTGACAAGTTGCTGGCTTCCTGTACTCGTCGAGGCCACTAGTATTAATGCCCTTGGGTAAACTCGGGTAAAAATAATTGTGAATGCAGATGATGAGTCACAATAACGTGGCTGAAAACTGTTGACCAAACCACACCCTTGCCTCCCTTGTCTCATCACTATCAACTTGATAATAGTCCAGGACGGACCGAAATGTCGTCGTCTCTCCAATTTCTAGTGTGGTTTCGTCAACATAATTGTGAATGTTGCAATGCAGGTTCTCCAACTGTTTAGTCACAACCATTTAGTAGGCCAACACCAGGACAAATTTATGATACAGCAATGAATGTGTCCACTCGGCTTCATTTTAAATATAATGGATGAATCAAGGGTTTAAAACTATCCCATAAATACAGTACCATTTCTCTATTTATAACTTTCATGGGACAAGGAGATATCAGCCCAGAGAAAATTGACAAATAATACAGTGATAGTTATATACAGTACAAAAAAAAAAGTACAAATATCACGCATTCAGTTATAATTTACACTACAGTACAGCATATAACATCACAGATAAATAAGCACCACTTCATTCTAGCAATCCTCCACGACAGTACCTCGCTGCTTCATACAATCAGGTGTACAGTGCTCCTCGTAAATTGTCATATACAGTATAGTGCAGTACGTAGTTCCTTCAGCATCTGACTGACGTTCTTTCAAACAGATACAGATGATACAGATTGCGAAGAAATTTAAATGTTGGGATGTTTGTTATTTGGTTAACTACTTATCAACACATTTTGGGAATTCCTTTCAGAGTACTGTAAATGATAGAACCTATCTTTGTGCATATTTAAAAATAAATATAAAATAAACATTAGACTCCTCTTCTTCTATACTCTTTTTCTGCCAAATGAACAGAACCTCACCAGGGTTTTGGCAAAATTACTCGTTTCTGAGCATCTCAAAGTACCAAGAGAACAAGTTAATTGTCCTTCTGGTATTTTGTAAATTGTTTTATCCCTCTTCTATATTGGGAAGAATGACACTTCGACACGAAATACCCAGTTTGTCGACATCATGTAACGTGTGAGGAGATGCATGTTCAAGTTGGATGGGTGTTCATAGCTTCAATATAATTTCAATAATAATTTAAATTGATCTTCTAGTTTACATAATGCATTTACCCAGTTTTGACTTGGTTTATGCACACAAAATTAACAAAAGCAACAATTTAGGCTTACACTGTAATATCTGGACCTCTATCACAAACCTGGTGCTTAACAGATGAAGACTTCGCCATTGATATCCAGAACGACTGCTGGGTTGGCTTCTTCGCCTCTTTGGTACATATACCCTGGGCTGGAGTTGGCTAAAAAATAGTTTTGCTTACTTTGTAGGGTGACATTTTGCCAGATTAGGGGGCACAGAGTGCATGAACATTTGGCCTTAAGGTTGCCTGCATCAGTATTTTCCTTTATGTGCTTTTTCACAATTCAATTACATGGCAACCAACAGCCCTGTAGCTCAAGATTTTCACAGACCCAACCCAACTCAGCTAGGTTGGGGGATTACCCTCCAACCATTGCCACACTGGTTTTGCTCATCGATTTCCAGCACTGCATCTTTCCCTCATCCCAAAATTAGAGTTGGTGGCAGTTTGGATGTTCATTTTGTGCATTTTCCACTTGGTTTGACAATCTGACTTCATCTGTACTCCCTGGAGGTCCATTGCCAGAGGCATTGGATGCATATTGTCTGGACATTAACAGATGGATATCAAACCATATTATGTGCGTCCTCAGATGTGGTTTTTGTACCCGGTGTTGTTCAAACTAGAGTGCTTACTGAGCACGAATTTTATTGGCTTGAGTGGCCAGTTTGCCCTTGATCACCAACCCCTACATTTTCATTACTCCCATCTGGTTCACTTCCCAGACCTCAACCTTCTCCAAATAATTGGCAGCAGGACATGTGCATAGTTATCTTTTTGCCTAACTTTATGAATGGGTTTTCTGAATTTAATTTTTTTACCACATGTATGGGATGTAGATGGTAGACCTTAGTCCCTCATTTGCAGGCTTCCTCTCATCACTGGTGTAAAGTTACTTGGAGGTGTTTTTCAATATTTTTGTTACAGTTTGACAGAACTCTTCGTTGTTAATAAGCCTACCCACATCTTTCCCATCTTGTTTGTTATGGAGCTTCACTTTATGCCTAAAATCATGGTGTCTTACAATCTTCAGCCTTGATCTTTCATCTCTTCTTTTTCCAATTCTTAGACTTTTTTCATCTTTACACCGTTTATCAGTAGTTGATTCCAATTCGATCTTTCTACTTCCCAAGCCCACATTGGGGCTAGGCTTAAGTCGTGATAACTAAATCAGTAAGACTTACTTGCAAGAGCTAACAGGCCCACATATTCATTACAACCCAATTAGTCTAGAACTTCAAACAGGACCTTATCCAATTGTCTTTGAACACCTCCACTTGTGTTTCACAATTTTTTCTTACATCTGGTAGGAGGATGTTGAAGGACCATGAACCTCTGATGCTCGGTGTTTTCTGATTGTACATATGGCATCTCTAATCTCCAACTGACCTATTTTGCATTTCCTACCATCTTTCATTCCAGTAGGTGGTTATTTTTTTATGCATAATTTGGGACATGGCCCTGTGATGCCTCCCTCACCTTGCATAATGTGGAGTCAAAACTGATCACAGGATTCTTCAAGAAATTAGCAAAAATTCTATTCATGGTTTTTGTCAAATTCAAGGGAAATTATATAATAACAGAAACTAATTACTCATAAAATATTTGATCCGTATTTTATACTTTACACTCTTAATAAATAAATTTACACCCTTTTAAAAGGAAATGAATGTTAAAAGAAATCTGAAATTTTTATCAAAAACTTAAATAATAAAATTTATTGCCAAGACTCGTTTTCTGTAAAGACAGTATGCCAAGACATTACCATTTTTGTTGACGAGTTTGAGCTCCTCGTTCTACGTGTGCCTCACATCAAATAAGTGATTATCACCAATACTGCAGTACATAATGGAACATGTGAGTGCTTTACCCCGCATACAGATTATGAATATAAAAACATTTGTAATCATACAGAGAAATCAAAACAGCAAAGTAAGTTCATTATCTAAGCAACAACCCAACAAATTTAAAGCACAGCAACTCAGAAAAGCTGGTACTCAACTCAAAAGTGCTACAGAATGCCTAAACCAACTACAGCACTGTACAGTATTACAAAAACTGTGGTACTTACCTTCGCGCTTCAACACACCAACAGGAACCATAACAGTGGGAGGGGGAACTGCCGCTGAAGCTGCTACTTGTTGGGGAGGAGGCACACGAGAGCAGTATTCCATAGGATTATTGGGGTCTGGGGGCCGCCTCTGACTGTCGGGTTGCTGCCGACCTTGTCTCGCATCTCCGTCATGTCCATCTTCTTGTCCCCCCAAAGTAAGAATAATAAATTATTACAACCAATCAACTGCTGCTGAAATGTAACTTATTATTTCAGGTCTAAGTCCACCAAACTTATTTTGCATCCACCACAGACATAAATTGGAAAAGATGCATAAAAACTTCATAAAATGTAATAATGACAAGAAAGAATAAAGAGGACATTACACCTCTAAAACATGTATTAAGACCTGATTGATTGATTGATGAAGATTAAGCCACCCAAGAGGTGGCACGGGCATGAATAGCCCGTAAGTGGTGGCCCTTTTGAGCCATTACCAGTATCAAGAGCTGATACTGGAGATCTGTGGAGGTGCGAATGCACCCTGCATGACGGGAGATGTCTCCCTTATGAATGTGTTAAGATGAAGATGAAGCAACCCAAAAGGTGGCACGGGCATAAATAGCCCGTAAGTGGTGGCCATTTTAAGCCATTACCAGTATCAAGAGCTGATACTGGAGATCTGTGGAGGTGCGACTGCACCCTGCATGACGGGAGATGTCTCCCTTGTGAATGTGTTAAGATGAAGATGAAGCCACCCAAAAGGTGGCACGGGCATAAATAGCCCGTAAGTGGTGGCCATTTTAAGCCATTACCAGTATCAGGAGCTGATATTGGAGATCTGTGGAGGTGCGAATGCACCCTGCATGACGGTCTCCCTTATGAATGTGTTAAGATGAAGATGAAGCCACCCAAAAGGTGGCAATTAAGACCTAAATATATAAATAAAAAAAAAAAATGTATATCATACATGTTTCTGTTTACTTAAAAGATAAACTCTTACAGGAAACCATAGGCTAATGTACATGCAACAATTTATTATAGGTTTCATTGCAATATGTTATGACCTATTAACAACACAATACAAAATAATTTATTGTGCGAATACCATGTTAAAAATGGACCGATGAAAGGAAAAATTAAGAATATCCATTAACAAATTAATGCTTATACGAGATTTATTGTCATGAGTATATTTTGCAGTTCAATCTTTTCAGTATTCCTAATTACACATAATGTATACCTTGCGTTGACTTTCGGGGATCAACGTCCCCATGGCCCGGTCTCTGAGCAGGCCTTCTACAATTAATGTTAGGTACCTTTCTACTATAGGTACATTACCCAAGTAACATTACATACGCAACATAACACTTAGCTAGGTACCTTACTTAATTAATGTACCTTTAATGCTAGACACAGGAAATATTAACTCTGCCTTCACTTATTTTTTAAATTATTACTGATCATACCCTAATGGCACTGTAACAATGAGGCTATTGACAAAGCATAAAATATGATGTTTTAACCCGTGGGTTAGGTTTATCATCTTGGCTTGCCTTCTCCAGCAGGCATTAAACTACAGGGAATGCAACTACAGCTCAATTATCTGCTTTCTGGGTTGTCAGAGTATGCAGTCCCTGACCGCACACCCTTCCCCCCCCCTCCAATGAAAAAAAATTTCATGGTCCCTTGACCATGAAAATGTAGTAGCCCACAGGAGTTCTGAAATGAAACAAATACAATATCTCCCACATTTGGGGTGAATATTTATGAACCAGTCGAGTTTTTACCACAGGCTAACAGGGTTATGGCTATTCTACATAAACCAGATAAATGGAATTAGAATTAGATTTCCTACTCTCTTCACCAAATCAAACAGCATTTCCTATGATATTCAACAAGTTCTGGAATTATTTAAAATTCAGACACTAACAGGATTTGATAATATTTTTAATATTAAAATGCTTTCATTTCCTCATCAACACTACTCTGTTCTGTCACGTGAATGCCCTGCATAGCAGTGGAACTGCCTTTTCCCTTCACCTTCAATGCCTCTGCACTGGAAGTCTACATTTACACCAGCCCAGATGAGTCATCAGTCCTGCCACCTCTCTGTACCCCCCAGGGCCTGGCACAGCCTGGAACGACTCAAGAGGTAAGCCGGGTGCCTCTGCTAACCAGTAGTTTGCCTCCACAAACAAGCAGTTAGCCACCTTCAACTGGCTGTGGTGCAGCTCAACACAAAGGCACCGCCAGTCAAAAACGAGCAGATTGCTAGTTGACCAGATGTTCACCTTGCATTGACACTGGATGAGTCACCACCCCCGGACTATATAAAGGGCGCTGCCTCCCTGGAGAGCCTGTCTCTCCCTTAGTGCTCTTGGAACACCTTGGTGTCTCACCCGTCGTCTGACTTCAGCCAACGCCGTGTGTCTGATGCCATGGTGGTATGGTAGCTGTCTTCAGTATACCAGTATATCTTTTTACTTTGTATTAGAGTTAAACTTTCATTTACTTATTTGATATGCTATATAATAATAGCCAAGTATTGTCATGTGTCATTTTTGTTCATTAATATTTCAGTATATTGTTTTAATTATTTATTTGATGATTTTAATTTGTTTCCACCTGTGATTTACACACTGCAAGGCCAATAGCAGCATTTTTTTTATTTGTGTGAGGGAAAGCCATAACATCTTGGTTCAGTATAGCTGCGATACCACAACCCGTCACAGTTCCAATACTCATGAGCACTAAATTCAATGTTTAGTATTACTGTACTCCCATTTCATCAAGAATGTATGAAATTTAACTAACCTGCCTGTATGATCTGAAGACAAGTTCCACACACACGAGCCTCCTTGTAGTCCATGTATGGAAGGGGAGCCTTGTGGTGACAACACTGAGCGCACAACACACGTCCACAAGCTCGACAGTGGTGACGCCGACGAATTACTGTAAACTTCAGACCACATTCTTGGCAGTTTGGTGCATCTTCATCTGGGATCCAGAATGGAGCAACATGACCAACAAGACTTCCATTGCTTTCACTAGGGTTCGCCTGACTGGCTGAAGCCTCTCCTGCCCCCAGAAGATCATTGTTGCCTTCATCTTCTCGACCAGAACCACTGTCATCGTCATACACGGCAGTCACTAAAGTCCCTGCAATGGCAATATCAACACAACCACTGAGGATTTTAAAGCATAATATAATGTGCATTAAACATTCTGATATTTAATATACTGGTGCAAAAAAACAAAGTCAACATACATTATGTATATTTAACTACAGTATCAGGGGCCTTTCAGGCAAAAAAAAAAAATCACACAGGATGGTGCCTATATGCAAATAATCAAGACAACTATGGTCATCACAGTAGATATCAAAATATTTGGGCCGTGTAGCAGGGCCAAACAGGTCCTGGAATATAGTAGCTCTTACAGGAAATGTGCACACTCAATAGCAAAGATGGTGCCTATGAAGGAGGAGGCAAAAGGTGCTGTAGTAACCATTGAAGTTGGAGCCACTCCAGGTGACGTGGTAGTCACCACTGGGGGACTCGGAGATCAACCTTGCCAAGGAAGAGGCTGGGGAAGGGAGAGGATCCAAAAGGGCAGCCAAAGACAAAGCCTGGTCAGGGCCTACTACAGCCAAAGCTATAGAGCCCAACCTTCCAACAGTCAGACTTGGGGGGCCTGGTGGCTCACCCCATGAGTCTGAGGTGAAATATCAAAATTAAAAAAAAAAATGGATATAGACTTTTGCTGTCCAGCAACCCCACCCACCATGGAGCCCAAAAAGGGGAGACACAAGCAGATGGGCAAGCAACCTCAGGGGAAACTAGAAAAGTGTATGTGGATCACCCCTGAAAAGCCAAATGACCAACTGTCTAACTAGGTTGGCTAACCACACAAGCCAATTGATTCAGGTGACCAATGCTGGTCCTCCATGTAACCCCCCCCCCCAACACCCACCCACCCACTATAGTAGGGTGTTGCTCCCCAGAAGGCTGCAGCCGCTGGGTAGGCTCGACTTTCAGACGAGGAAATACAGGAATGTATGAGTCACCATACATGATTAACAGAGAGGAGTGCAATTTGATCGTGTGCCATTACAGCAGGCAAGAGGGGAGCAGGAGTGACCTCACCTACCTATGGTGAAGCACAAGAGCACCCCCGCCCCCTCACCTTGTCAAGAAACTACTCACCGAGGGGGAGGTGACAACTAGAAATGATTATTTCAAGTACAGCAGCTTTTAATGTAATTTAACCACAGTAACTCACCTGGTGTGACTCTTGAGGGAGACTCGGACTGAGCAACAGGTTGCTGTGGTCTTCTGTCTGGTGATCCTAGATCTCCATCTGTGAGCGTACTACTGGACGACAATGTATCTGTACCTGTACTGTTACTAGATAAATTGTCACCTCCATCTCCATCTTGGTCTCTCTCTCCCACATTTTCACTGGAATCTCCAATTTGACTTCTATGAGGATGACATATCACTTCTTCAACACCATCTGCAACAGGGTGATCCGAGAAGCTAAGGCTTTCCTGAGCTATAATGTCCTGAATGCCAGCCAAGGCACACTGTCCTTCTTCACGATCACCGTGATGTCTCTGCCACACCAATGTTTCAGGGATCGGATGCTCTTCAGTTTTTACTGCAGCACCTGTAGCTTGCAGTGTCTCACTACCACCTCCTACATCAACTTCTGGTGCAGATTGAGAGGTACTTGTGCCACCTATTAAATCTGGGCCCCCAGCTAAGCTGGCTTCATGAGTTTGCTCAACATCAGAGCTACTGACCTCTCCTGTGCTGTCTTCACCACTGTTCAGTGATCTTGCCACACTTCCACCATATGCTCCCTGTAACCGGAACTGTTCTTCTTCCAGCTCAGCAAGCTCTGCATCAAGGTCTGCATCATCAATATCAGCATTTTTGCTAAAGCTGATAGGAGCCATACTAACAGAACTTACATCAGGAAGAGATGGCTGTGGAGCCACACTTACAGGTTCAAAAGTTTGAACTTTATCTAATCTAGCTATATTATCACAGATTGGGTTTACATGATCCTGGAGAATACCAGGGACATTATCAATGCTATGAGCACCTTCCTCGTGAGAAGCATGACTCACATTATCCGAGACGTAAGTATTACAAACAGCCCCTTCAACTATGGATGAGGAGGTATCCAAATGACTCTGTTGCTCTGCAGTTTGGTGAACATTTACAACCTCAGGTATTCTACTGCATGACTGACTCTCCATTACAATGGCAGGCTCATTCATTTGTAAACTGGAAAGAGCATTTTCCATTACAATTGCAGGTTCAGAGTAATCTGTACCACTAATTGTTCCTTCACTGGCTACTGAACTGTCAATGCTGTTCACTGCCATGAGATCCGGCAGATATCTGTGTTCTTGTAGATCCACACAACTAACTGGTCCATTTACATGTTCACTCTGCACTTCCTGTATTCTTTCTTGGACATCACTGGTAATGTGTGCATGACCAACTACCTTTGGACACACACTTTCACTAGGTGGGGAAGTTGATGTGCTGGCCTCTGCTCCACTCTGCCACACATCAATAATATCTGGATGTCTTGTTTCATGCCCACCGGCCAGACCTCGGTCTGGAGGTACACTTAACGGTACAACATCTAAAGGTCGAGATGCAATGACATCAAGCTCTTCACATGGAATATTTTTATCCAAAAGATCATTTCCTATCTCTCCATTTTCTGAATTTGCAGAGCTAGTTTCAGAAAGTTCAGGAATATGATAGTCTGGTGGCATAGCAGGTACTCGAGAACTAATGTTTCCTGTACCTCCATTGCTTAATGGCATTCCATATTTTTCAGCAGCATATGGCTCAGCTTGGACATTAGGCATAGAAGCTTGTGTAAAGTTACCTGCAGAAGAAGCAGCTATTACTGGCCATAATGACTGTGAAACAGCAGAATGCTGGTTCATAAGTAAACTTCCTGTTCTGACAGATGCGTCCAAGACATCACCCATGTGTAACTGTGGCACTTGTGGGGAAGGCGGTAACTGCACATTAGGGTGGAATGGCAGAGGTTGTGGTGTTGGATGAGAACAAGCTGCAGGTGGTTCACTATCATCATTCTGCCCATCTGGTGGGCTCCGTGTCCCAGGTGGTTGAGCCTCTCTGTCAAGTCCTCCTCCACACCAAGGTTGAGTAATAGCAGCAGCTCCAACTACTTGAGGCTGCAAGGGTTCACTCCAGCCACCAAATGCACCCAATCCTACACCATGTCTTGCAGAAGCTGGTGGTAATGTGCCTCCACCATCTTGGCAAAATTCTAATTGTAATTTTTCATACTGGTTTACAGATTCACTCTCATCTAAAAAAGGAGAAAACAACAGTTTATAAGAAAAATAATAAGAAAAACTATAGCAATATTTATAACAATGTATACATTTCAGTACTGTATATAGTTTCATACATTAAAGCAAAAATATGGTATGCAACATCAATGGGCAAAAAAAAATTAAGATATCTGCATTAAATATACTGTACAGTACTTGTGAATACTTTATATTATTACCTTCATCTAATTCAAAGTCATCCAGCACTTTATCAAGATCAACAGCAAACTTCTCCATGGTCCTTTCATGCCCAAGGTGTGTTCTGAAAGATATTATTTCTAGCTATAGTTTCAAAATATATATTTGAAAATTTTGTATTGGCCTAAGAAACTCTCAAAATATATAAAACCTAACCAGGCAAGTCTTACCTAACCTTACCAAACCTAGAGTAAAAATCCCAGTTTCTGAACATCGGTGCCTACCCCCTGTTCTGCAACATATTAGAATCTGACCAAACTGTCAGTTGGATTAACCCATTTTAGGTAGAGGGGGGGGGGGGGTAGAAATAGCCAAAGCTACTCTATCCCTTTAAGATGTTTTTTTTCTTGTCTCAATAAACATACTTGAACTTGAATTTGAAACCATTTTAGGATCCCAAAAATATGCAGCTACAGTATGTTGGAACAGACAAACACCCAAGAAAATTGTTGAAAACATCTTACTAATAAAAATTAATTATTTATGTCAACACTGTAAATGCTTTACCCATATGCTTCAAATACAAATACAGTAATTATCAATAGAACTTAAACACTTAGCTATACATATAACTTTAATGAATAAAATTTTTAATTTATATATATAAGAACAAACCTATTTTTAATACACAGTACATTAAAATTGATGAATATGTCATAGGGGATGGATGCTACATTAACGAGCCTGGCCTGAAGATGGGTTCTCTCTCAATTTGGGCATTTATTTGTTCCAACATGGTTGCACATTCTTGGAATCCTATACATGGGTTAACCCAACTAACAATTGGGTCAGATTCTAATATAATGAAGAACAGTTGAGGAACGATAGCATAATTATCAGGAGAAAGCCCTAAGCCAATACAACTGAAGGTAGACATCTAGAATGGTACAATATGCATAATAATAAGTATCTAGGGAACGATGTCAAAATTTGCACCCTTTCTGGTCTCTGGGCAGCACCACCAAAATTACTAATCTTCAAGCGAGTTAAAAAGTATCATACACACAAGCACGCACCATGTAACCTTGCATATCAATACTAGGCCTTAAAAGTCAGAGATTTCAAAAGACTGAGTCACCAAACATGTCCAGTTTCTAGTATCCAGATACACTATGACATTACTGTACCACTAGAAAACACCGAGACTTTATAAACACACTAGAAACTTGAATCACTCAAAATAAAGTAACAAGACAGCGCATTCAGCCCTCAAATCACTCCCCTGCTGCCCAACCTACACGTATAGGCACACACTACACACTATATCGCCACAGAAATACGATAAGGCAAAACCTGTGAGAAGAAACAGCTTATCCAATTAAGACTTACGAGCTCTACAGCTGGGATACGAGAACAAGGAGCTGTGAGGTTATGACGAATTATCCCAGAAACAAAAAAAAAAGGTTTCCAAACCACTTGCACAACAAAAGGGGGAAAACATCGAACTCCGACCATGCAAGATGCGCAGTTTCTTGCATAAAACCGCAAGACGCAGTTTCTTCGCAGTAAACCAAGGCAATTTACCGACCAGACCTGTAGCAAATTCGCAGAGACAAATGTATGACGGAGTTAACCCATGTATAAAGGTCTCCTTGACACAGTCAAGACTCAACCATAACACTTCTCTCTCTTTCTCTCTCTCTCTCTCCCCGGGGGCTCCCAGCCTCCTCCCACCTTACCTCAGATCATCTCAAGTGTCAAGCATAGTGTCCCGACGGTGCCTGGTAGGAGTCATGTGCACACGAAGCGTCTCAAAGTGCAGGTAAATGGTGGGAAGTCATAGGACTCGTCGTGACGTCACTCAACACAACAACAGTACCGCCCCGCTGACGCGCGCCGTGCGCACTCCCTTCACTTGCCCTTAATTCCACTCCATTATATATATATCTTTAAAATCAAATAAAAAAAATAATAATAGGGGGTGGTAAGAGAGGAAAAGATTACAGTATTCAGTGAGAATCCACAAGGTCTTCTCTGAACACTATTTTCTTCTTTGAGGATGTGGGTCCCTTTAATTAAAGCAGTGGTGGTATTTTTACTTGTCAAAAATATATATAATAAATATTTTTCATTTCTAGCTTTGCAGTATCACGCAAAAGGACTAATACATTAAATAATTATATACTAACTTATATGAATTGAAAGTCTTAAGGTTAAGTACATTTTTAGAGAAAAGACTTAATATGTCCTCGTCGATATACAGTTAATTTCTTATGATTCGAATGTAAATGAATCATTTACTAGAGTTTCTAGTAAATGATTCGAATGCTAAACTATTAAAATATACTGATCTATCACATTTAAGAACGGGGAGCTGCGTCAGATTGAAAGAAAACTACAACATTCAAGGTACATACATCACACGGAAATTTTTCAGCAGAATAATGCCCGAAACGCTATGCGTGCTAGTGGCTATACAAGAATGTAAGAACTCTTGTATATAAATAAATAAATAAATAAATAAATAAATAAATAAACGTATGGTATATACACCTATGCAGACGATAAGTAACAATAACGTGCCTGAAGATATAATGGTCAAGGACGAACCAAAACATCGTCGTTTCTTCATCTTCTGATGTGTGGTTTGATCATTATATACATCTATATCAATCTATATAAATTGGTCCCTGTGGCGGAGTGGTAAGGCATACTCGACTCGCGCTTCACGAGCTATTTATTTGTCTTGGGTTCGTATCCTGGCTGGGGAGGATTGACTGGGCGCCAATCCTTAACTGTAGCCTCTGTTCACCCAGCAATGTATGGTTGTTAAAGGATTTAGCGGGTCGTATTCAGGGGAAAAATAAGGTTAATAAGACGTATTATCTTATTAATAAGATAATAAAATTTATTATCTTATTAATAAGATTAATACGAAAAATCATTTTTTTTTTAATGTTTGATTAAGGGCCTGCTCGAAACGCTATGCGTGTTAGTGTCTTTACAAGAATGTAAAAACTCTTGTATATATAAATAAAATAAAAAAAATAGACCTACGTATATATATATAAACAGATATAAATTTACGAATATATTAGCGTGAATTTCATACTTAAAAGCCGTGTATTCAGAGCTGTCTTACCACATGGGCCCCGATGGGCAATTGCCCGGGGGGCCCCCACAATCATAGAGGCCCCCCACGAGTATAGGACATGTTCATTATGGAAGCATAGTGTTCAAGTTTTTAAGGCTTGTTGCAAGCACACTTATATAATATAATCCTACATCCTGGTGTGGGACTAAATATTTAAGATATATATTTTCAGGTGAACAACCCTTTCAGCAGAAATGAAACGAAATGTTCTGACTGGAGCACTTATTTTGTATGTATGTACTTTTAACTAAATTATTATTATTATTATTATTGGTTTTTATTTAATGTATTTATTTAATATATACGTGGTCACTTCAAGTTCAAGTTCAAGTATGTTTATTGAGACAAGAAAAAAATACATCTCAAAGGGATAGAGTAGCTTAGGCTATTTCTACCCCCTCTACTTCAAGTCCCTCAAGGGGCGCACAAATTCAGTGAGTACAGATACACAAATCACAATACAACATTTAACATTGCATATTAATATAGTAAGTGTTACAATCATTGGGGCAAAATTCTTGTAGTTCCTAAGTATTCTGTCTATCATATCATTATCACACATCCAAACAATTTGAAGTGGTACACTACTTATTTCCTTATTTCTATGGTTATCCATAATTTGACACTTTAATACATAATGGTCTTCCAAGTTCAAGTAGGTTTATTGAGACAAGTTAAAAAAAAAAAAAAAAAAAAAAACTCAAAGATTAGCTTAGGCTATTTCTACCCCTTCCCATACTTCAAGTCCCTCAAGGGGCGCACAAATTCAGTGAGTACAAATACAAGAATCCCATGTAACATATCAGGTTAATATAGTACTATCTAAGAGTATAATAGTGTACATCCACCGCACTAGATTTTAACCCATTAACGCTCCAAGATAATATTCTCACTCTACTTTCATCCATGATTTAATAAAACTACCTTTGCCCTGTCTGTCACATTCCATGAGATACGAGATTTTCTCAGACAGACTCTCCCAACACTGTAACATTTCTGCTTTCTCCTCATTTGCACAACAGCTACTAGCATCAAAGGTGATCTTATTCATATCTAATTTCTTTCTTATTTCTCTATACCGTTTTACTTTAACCTTTGTTTCAACATTTGTCACTACAGAAGGTTGAACGCTAACACTACTAGAAAGTTCATTTTCCTGACTATCCTCTATCATCAATACGTCATGTTCTTCCTTACTTTCTTCAACGCACATTTCACGTCCTGTTTCACTTTCCACTTCACGTCCTATTTCACTTTCCATTTCACGTCCTGTTTGACTTTCCATTTCACGTCCTGTTTCACTTTCCATTTCACGTCCTGTTTCACTTTCCATTTCACGTCCTGTTTCACTTTCCATTTCACGTCCTGTTTCGCTTTCCATTTCACGTCCTGTTTGGCTTTTCATTTCACGTCCTGTTTGGCTTTCCATTTCACGTCCTGTTTGGCTTTCCATTTCACGTCCTGTTTCACTTTCCATTTCACGTCCTGTTTCACTTTCCATTTCACTTTCCACTTCACGTCCTGTTTCACCACCATCTTCACCCCGTCTACCCCCCATAGTTAATTTTTCTAATGCCTCAATCCTCTTTTCTATTTTTTTTAAATATTCCAATATTTGAGTACCAACCTCAGAGTTCACTATATTGACCTGAACCTTGTTTCCACAAGGTTTAATTTTTTCAGCTGCATTTCCTACTTTCCCTAGGCTCGCCTTAATTGTCTCTGTTCCTTTCTCCCACACATTGTTCATAGGCGCTGTCATTGGCTTCCAACTGTTTCCTCCATGTTCCTGCTGCACAATCTTTCCTTCCTTCGAGGATACATCTATCCTGCTTGTAGCACCCGTCCTCGAGTCTCTCAGATGAGGCTTCATGCGACATAGATAGGAACCAGCATTGTGGCTTCCTCGACAATTGCAACAAGATGGGACGATTTTTTCACCGTTTTTAATCTTGACTCTACACTCTCGAGAGTCGTGTTTTTTACCACAGTACTGACACCTGGAGTCAAACTGGCATTTCCAAGCCATATGTCCCCAACGAGAACACTTCATGCATAATATGGGCTCCTCAATGTATTTTACAACTTTCCTGTAGCCTAGTCCTTGCACAAAAATTCTTTCTGGAGCCTCACCCTTTACCAAGGCAACAACCTGGCTTTGTTTTTCACCACGAACACTGTTCCTCTTTGCCCAAACAACACTATCATTGTTGAGCAATAGATAATCAGGATCCAAATAAGTTGGATACTTAAACACTATGACCTTGGTGTACATCATACCTTTTTCCGGAGTAACCATCACAATATTCTCAAACCCATCCTTCGTTAGGTGTTCCACGGCCTCTTCTGTCCCAACTGTTATATAGGGCCGGTGAAGACCCTCCTTGAATAGTGGTTCATATTCAAAAAACTCCTTAGCCAAACGAACCGTCCACTCCAGCTTTTGATGGAAATTCAGTTGACATGCTGTAGGGAACAACAGCCTCTTCCTTCCATTAGTCTGCATCTCCCGCGTCCTGCTGAGCATGTCTTCATTTTTTGGTCTCTTTGTTATTTCCTCCTCACTGTCTTCGTCTCGCTGTCTTTGAATATTTCTCCGTTTATATCTGTTTACTACTTCTTGATACGGCCTAGTATCATCCTGTCTGCCATCCCCACTGTCACACTCTCCAGGCCCAGTACAGGATCTTCCATCACCTAGGCAGACCGCCTCAGCCATTTCCTCGATACACAAAGGCACTGTATCACTGCAACAGTCGAGAACAAATTCACAACATCTAGCTGCAGCAGCCACGTGCAAACACGAAGATGCGGAGCAACACGTCCTCCTCGCATCATGCAGCAGACCGCGTGTGCGTGGTCACTTCTTCCAAGGCTAGGCTCCTACCAGTCAGATTAAATTCTAACTGGCCAGGATAGGCTCGTCTTAGCCAGGCTAGGCTCTTACCAGTCAGACTAGGCTAGGCAGGCTAGGCACCTACAAGCCAGGCTAGGCTCCTACAAGCCAGGTTAGACCAGCAAGGCTAGGCTCCTACGAATCAGGCTAGGCCTTTCATCACCCAGACTAGGCTCCTCCCAGTCTATTAGAATCTTGAGCCAATTGCGTAACTTTGGGATTTGAATAAACTATATTTATCACAGGAGCATTAATTAATGAACCTATAATAAAAATGATTACCAATTATGATTTCAATTGAATGTATTACATCAGAATTCAATTCAGTTCAGTATCAGCTATATGACGTTCCTTTATTTTGTGTAAATGACTACATCTGCCAGTCCTGGAACTTCTCTTCCCTGGCACTCTGTAGACTTGTGCAATTAAGATGTATATTCGTATGTTTTCATATGTCTTATAGGTTCATTCATTTCATAATTTTGAGGTTCTGCTTATAGCTCTATAATGCTCATCGTGGTTATAGCGTTGACTCCTAACTTATCAGCCAGCTTTCGACTAATGAATCAATAGATGTGGGATCATTGCACTGTTTCAAGCGAAGGTTAAACATACATATATGAATGAGCTTGGGCGGATATAGATAAGAGCTGCCGTCTCACGAGCCAATAGGCCTTTTGCAGTTTCCTTTATTCTTATATTTTTACGAAAGACCTTCACCTTATAGAGATGTCACTTCCACTCGTTAGTGACTGAGGCTGTTGGCGTCTAATGGTAGCCAGACTTTTAGTTTTTGTACTCTATTAGATTTGACACGCAATTTGGTAAATATTTGGAGTACTAGGCCTATGTGTTGTAGTTTCAGTATTCGGTGTGGTTGTTGTTGTATATATGACCCACTGTCAGGAACAATAATTAAGCCCGTTAGCCTTTTTATGGTTCCCCAATGGCCTAGACCAACAACTGACCTTCCAGCGGATGCAATCCTAAATTAACAGTCGACTAACTCATTGGTACTTATTTACCGTTAAATTAACAACTTGGATCAGGAAATATACCCAAATGTCTTATCTTGTCCGTGAATTCAGCCCGGCGAAACCTGTTGGTTGTAAGCCGACTGAACTGACTACCGCTCGAAAGGACTAGATGGGACTTTCGTGGTGTTTACACCACTTATTTATTTGTATAAATTGGTCCAGTGCATAATGTTGCAAACATGTTGTTTTATTACACATGATACATGGACGACAATCGACAATGCTATTATTTATAGTTCTCACATGTTTTGATTGTTTAGTTCGAACGTTCCTACCTTCATCAACGGAGTAAATATAACACTCGTGATTTTTACGTCGCCCATCACAGAAGAGGTGTTTATGATAATATGCATTATTTTTAACCTACTAGGACTATTTGCAATTTGATAATTACTCACTTGGTTGGTTTTCCATGAGTTATTCACTCATATCCCATCTGGGAGATGGGATACATACAAATGGCTTTCTTTGAAGTGTGGCATCTACGAAGTCACAGGAGGCAATACCATTATCTTGTTTTGAATGAACAGCATGTTAAAATTTATGAATGAGTCTTAAGGGTCGACCGCTGGATGGAATGGATTCAGACCAAGTCCATTCCATCCAGCGATCGACCCCAAAGACGCATTCATCAATTTTATCATTCTGTTCATTTAAAATAGGAATGTTCTCAAATATAAATTAATTAATATTGTTTTATATTAACATACGGTGCATATTTAGGCATTGGTTAGTTTAGGATAGGTGTGTTCGAGAAGTGTTCGAACGAATCGTGTGTAAACAGTTTTTCATTTATAAAGATGAGGTTTGTCGGCTGTATGGAATGAACTTTGGCCTCTGTTTATGAAGACGGGCTGTATAAAAAGAGCACATGGGTTTGAAACACGTGCACCGGTTAAATGTGATACAATATACATTGTGTATGAGAACATTGAAGGCTTCGGTATGTCTCGAAGACAATATATGGATTACAATAGTTTCACGTAACAAAAGTTTGATGCAAATAAGCATCAAATGGTCAAATTTCAATAAGCTGACGAATACACGAGACTTCCATAATCTAATTTAGACAGTACAAGGGAAATGTGCAATTTGAAAAGCCATTCGTCAATCCATACTTCAAGAGTTATATCGTCAAATAAGGCGAAGGTCGTATCCAACAAACAGGTAAATTAAACTCCAGCAATTGCTGCTCGACTTTATTTAATTCAACTCCTTATACAAACTTGCCAGCATCTAAGATATAGTAAATAATATGGGAGGGACATCCTGAATTCTCAGTCAGCACCTGAGAGCCCAATACTGAGATCTTATTGGTCGTTGTAATGTGGGGTGCGGGGACTGACTGACACCCAGGTTAATGTGGGATCCATTGAGAGCCCGGTCTCCTCCTGGTCGTGTGTAACAGTTGACGAGGCTTCCATCCCGCAACGTAAAGCACTCAACACACAGCTCACTTTCAGGGTCTTTACTAGGCTACCATAACTTACCAGTTCCTGATTTCTTTTATTGCATTGTTTAGTTTCCGTATTAAACGTTCTTCAGTAGTGAATGTTCATAACAGCTAAAACCATCTGTAAAACAATATATTACAAGTGTTCCTTATGTTTAATTAAAAGACCTAACTGAAGTGGAAATCCGAATGAGCACGAAGCCTATAATGTTTGATTGATAAGTCTTGGCCGTCGGGAATCTTGATATTTAGAGACTTTTCTAAAGGATAATTATTTGTAATAAAGTACAGATTCCCTACCAAATATTACAAAACGCACTTGTAATATATGTACGTACGTGTGTGCATATGAATGAGTACAGGGAAAGGAGCTTCAGCTCCTGGGTCCCATCTCAACCTTCAATGGACTTGTGTATTTGTTCCCTAACACCTCGAGTGTAGCATTTAATTTTGAATTCATGAATATACATTGACTGCTACTTTCAAGTTGCTTCCACTTCATTACCACGTTGCTTAACCCTTAGACTGCGGTTTGCCCAACTAAGCATTAATGTTAAATTAAATTCATTATAGTCGGCTGGCAACTGTGGGTGGTTCCAAATCTGGCTTACTGAAAATACAGTCACCTAAGTATGAATGCTGCATCTGATTTAGAGATTTCTGAGAACAGTGTCTCAAGTGCTCAAGGAACCACCATGAACAGAGCATGTCGTCTGCTCACTACTCCTCCCACCCCCAGCACACTTTGGCAAATAATTCATGGATTATTGGATGATGTTAGTGATTACCAGTGATGACAAACGTCTTCCCGAATAAACTTGAGAAAATAGTGGGTGATATAAAGAAGTTTTAGAGTGGTAAAAGCAGGAGCGTGCTGTGAGGGGTAAGCAAGGGGCATATTTTTTTCAGCTGACGGCCGAAAACATCCCATTTGCTTGTCCTCCCAGACCCAGGCGCAACTAAATTTATTTCACAATTTTGTCCACAATTGTCCTATGATTATTATACAACTTCAAATGAATAAAATCGGTTTTTAACATTTTAAATTCATTTTTAAATATGAAAAAACATTTCATATATATATATATATATATATATATATATATATATATATATATATATATATATATATATATATATATATATATATTATGCAGAATAACCACATGTGAAAAATAGAGAATGCTTAACGCGTTTTCGGCTAATTCGCCTTCATCAGAGCAAAGTAGAATGAATCCTTCATTCTACTTTGCTCTGATGAAGGCAAATTAGCCGAAAACGCGTTAAGAATTCTCTATTTTTCACATGTGGTTATTCTGCATACTTGGATCAGTGTTTTTGTGATCATTGTTGCATATATATATATATATATATATATATATATATATATATATATATATATATATATATATATATATATATATATATATATATATATAAATAAAATGAACAAATATATATAATAAACTTCTGGGATTCCAACTACTGAGACTACAGCATGCCTTTCCTCTCTGAACTGCCACATCAATGCTATAAAGTTTTAATTTGTTTGTGTGTGTGTGTTTTTAAAGATTAAACAGATTTCTTGAGTCGGCTCCTGACTTACTGGTTGTAGTGTCACAAAGAGGTTAGCTATGGGAATAAATCTATATATAACGCCTCAGAACGTCCTCCTAAGGTTTCCCAACGTCAATAAAACGGTCAGATTAAAGTGTTCTCTCCTAACCTACCAGAGGACCCAAAACAAAACGGGACAATATGTCACTTTCGCGAGCCGTTTCCATTCTCATGTACGACAATTTTTAGCCTTATGTAACGCATACGATCGAAATGCGACGTTCCTTGTAAGAGGACAGGTTGCACCCCTAAAGTTTTACGATTATAGGCCTACGTTCCCAACATATAATAATTTAATGTTAAGACAAAATAACAATTGACATAACAATATTATGAAATAAGTATTATAAATTCACATATAAAAACATGATTTGTAAATCTAGCGTTGCAAAATTAACATATGAACCTTTTTAGGCCCCCAAAGGCCTAAAAAGAACATACCACGGACCTTCCCAAGACATGGAAGTGGAAGCTGGTAGGTGTGGCACTTACCTATATATGATCGCCCAGTAGTAAGTACAAATTGTATGAAATTTATGAGTATACTTCATCCATAAGGATGCAGGAAATTGTCACCAATGTTAAATATTAGCCGAACTGTAGGAAAATGAGTGAGAAAAAAAATCTGCGTTTGTGGATATCGAAAAATTAAGTGGTGCGTCTGCATACGAAAATTCTGCCTTTGAACCTATACTTGCAAGCGTTTATTAACCCACCATAACCAATGAGGTACTGAGTTTGACTACATATCATTAATGTCTCGACAGTTCTCAGCCGTTTGATTCACCAACTTTCTATCACAGCGGAAAACTGATTAGTCGATACCCAGCCTTGTATTTATTTGCCTTTTATGAGTCTAGCGGATTCCTGCCTACATGGTTAGATGACATCACTTGCTAGCTAATTATGATGACAGCCGAAAACCTACAGCACCATATAGTACAGTACACATATTTAAGATACTAAGCCCTTCTTGCTACCAACAGCACATTCAGCCAGTTCATTTACTTTAGCAGATGCAATTATTTACCGTGAGTGTAAATTAACCTCTACAGAATGACTTAAATACAAGACCAAAGCTGTTGTTAAAAGGTTACTGGAAATTTATATATTTTTATAATAATTTTTATTTTACAAATAAGTCTAAATGCAATTTTTGTCGCCCCAAAAGCAATAACTGTTTCACCTTCGATAACTTCATTATAACTACATTTATTCTAATTTCGGAATTATCTTTTCCGCTAGTCTTGCTATAATCTATCAAGCGCTTGGTGTCCATGTAGACTGAGGCAATTGTTAATTACCGCAGCTAGTTTATTGACGACAGCCTAGCACTCTATAGTAGTACAGCCTAGTACTCTCTATAGTAGTACAGCCTAGCACTCTCTTTAGCAGTACAGCCTATCATTCTGTAGCAGTGCCGTCTAGTACTCTTTAGCGGTACTGTCTAGTACTCTTTAGCAGTACAGCCTAGCACTCTCTGTAGCAGTACAGCCTATCATTCTGTAGCAGTACTGTCTAGTACTCTTTAGCAGTACAGCCTAACACTCTCTGTAGCAATACAGCCTAGTACTCTTTAGCAGTATAGCCTAGCACTCTCTGTAGCAGTACAGCCTAGCACTGTAGTAGTGCAATACAGCCTAGCGTTTACTGGAGTAGTATAGCCTAGTGCTTACTGTAGCAGTACAGCCTAGTACTTACTGTAGTAGCACAGCCTAGTACTTGCTGTAGTAATACAGCCTAGTACTTACTGTAGCAGAACAGCCTAGTACTTACTGTAGCAGAACAGCCTAGTACTCACTGAAGCAGTACAGCAGAGAAGTGCATTATGCTCTGCAGCAATACCTGCTAGTGACATCTGTAGCAGTACAGCCTAGTGTTCTCTATAGCAGTACAACCTAGCGTTCGCTGGGGCAGTACAGCACCTAGCACTCTCTGTAATATTACAGTCGGTGCTTACTACAGCAGTATGGCCTAGTGCTTACTGTAGCAGTACGCCATAGTGCTTAATTAACCAGTACAGCCTAGCACTCTTAGTACCAGTACACCCTAGCCCTCCCCGTAGCATTACCACATACCCTTCTCTGTAGCAGTAGGCAGACAGCTAGTTTTTTATTTTAAGTTACAGTACCGGTATTGAGTAAGTTAAGAGGAAAGATGCAGATTTTCATACATTATACCCTGAAGCTGTTTACAAGACAGTGAAATAAGCCAGCTTCAAGCTTTGATGATCACAGCAAGAATTAGTTGTCCAAGAAAAGTCTCCCTTTCTGTAATCCTAATTAGTTTTGGTCAGCTGTGTGTAATACATGATGCAATGTGATAGGAGTCTAGTCCACTGAATTTATTTTCATTATATGTAATCTTGAAAAAGAGAACAGGAAATTCTATACTAACATGAAAAGTTAATACCTTTCACTGTTGAACTGAGAAACGCAATGTAACTTCGACGATGTTAACATTATTAAGTTGTTGCAAATAAATAGCATTATGGGTACAAAATAGTAAAATGTTACGTTGTAACGTTATTATGCTGTCGTAACTGTAATAACGTCAAAATAATGACAAAATAAAGCTGTGAGTAATGTTATTAAGTTGTCATAACGTTGTAATAACGTCAAAATAGTAAAAAAAAATAAGGCTGATTAACATTGCTAAGTTGTTATAACATTCTAATTACGTAAAAATAGTAAACATAATGCTATGGTTACATTGTGTATTTGCTGGGACTACATGTATATATTATGGCATTTTGATTTGTTAGCTATTATCATATTTTTTCCTAGTACTGTATTATATATATATATATATATATATATATATATATATATATATATATATATATATATATATATATATATATATATATATATATATATATATATATATAACATTCAGGCTTGTTCGCATATACAGTATATATATATATATATATATATATATATATATATATATATATATATATATATATATATATATATATATATATATATATATATATATATAACATTCAGGCTTGTTCGCATATATATATATATATATATATATATATATATATATATATATATATATATATATATATATATATATATATATATATATATATATATATATATGTATGTGTATGTGTGTGTGTGTGTGTGTGTGAACATCTAACTTGGCTTCATTGAAAATTGCATGGTTATAAATTTATAAACATCTACGATTTAGCGTTAGTCAACCTGTCAATTAAAAGGAACATTCTGTCTTATGTTGTGAGGGTGCAGCAAGAGGCGAATAACTGCGGTGCAATGCCACACGAAAGCCCCAGGTATCTTTAATGCTTATCACAATATCATCCATAATGGCCGCTTCAACATAATATCAAGTTTTTTTTTCCCCTGTTAGGTCCTTTCAGAGGAACTATATTTCCTATACACATGAATTTTGATACAGATTTGCCCTTTTTGGTGAACTATAATGCTTGCGAAAACCAAATGATGGTACCATTGTGCTATTAACTCCTTTATGCTTACATTCACACATAAAATAATTATACATTATGAAACATGTCAAATAGTAGCATGTTGAATTTATTATAGAATTCTACAAATATTGTAAATTTCACAATATCAAGCATTTCACACACATTTTTCATGGTACAATGCCAATATGATAAAATTGTAAATGTTATAATGTTATAATTGTATTTTTTATAATGGAAAAAAATCATATACTAGGCTATGTAGTGCATATGTCCATAATTATTTGATAAGCTTTGACGGAGTTTCAAATGTGTTGATGAAAGCACAAATGTAGCACTCAGTTATTATAAACAGCAGTAATTATACTCAACAAAGAATAGCGACATCTCAAATTATAATATGATCTTCTTGAATCATATTTGCTGGGACTACATGCATATATTATGGCATTTTGATTTGTGATCTATTATGATTTTTTTACCTAGTAATATATATATATATATATATATATATATATATATATATATATATATATATATATATATATATATATATATATATATATATGTACACAAGCACATAGGAGCAATCATAAAATCTCGATTCATCATAATTTTTCACCCCTCTGAATATTCCTAGACTTTGTTGATAATGATTACAGCATATATATAGTTGCTTCTGCCGGGTCTTCACTCTGTGTCCACCACGAGAAGGTTAAGTGACATTCCGGCCGAACAGATAACGCGATATATTCATGAGATTTGAAAATCCTGAAGGTGAAGATACCATGATATTGATGAAATATTTTGATGGTAATGGTAATGTGTAGAGAAAAATGTTGCGATGTTTTACAATGGATTTCTCCTCATTAATGTGAAGAATAACCATGAAAATCACAGGGAGACATAATTAATATTGCCATAAAAATGATGACAAACGAGTGAACATATTTTGAGGGAATCCCTCACAACGTAATGGTATTCATTACATAACAAACTTATACTGTATATATTTACATACATCAATTTTATTATCATAAAAAAAGAAAGTCGAACAAAAGCCACAAAATGTATAGTTTTGTGACCTGTACAGCATCAGATCGTAAAAAACGAAGTGTTCGACCTTGGCAGATGCTAAGAAAAATATCTGTTTACACTCTAGAAGAAAGACACTTTTTTCAGTTAGTGTACCTTTGATACTTTCCAATTACAATAATTATATAAGATACCTGACAACACCAAATCAATCACAGCTTTTGATCTAGTAATGTATGGCAGGGGGGGTGACGACTCACAAAGCCTAAGTCATTCACCGCCATTATACTCGCCATTTTGAAACCAAGCTTACACGGTATTGCCTGTACTTCTTATATAGTCTCAAAACAAATTCAAGCCCTTCCTGTAGAGGAGATTTGAAGCATATAATATGGATTATTTGGAGTGCTCTAACTACTAACAGCTTTACAATTAGAGGTTGTTAATTTAATCACAGAATTGAAGTCATAGCAAGTTTAAATATATTTACCACATTTTCTTGAGCATGAGGCAACTTGAATATTGCTAAACAAAAATCCTCAGTTTTCACCAAAGACTTACATAACCTTGATATTTGCACAATTAACATTCTTAATACTGTAGTTAATTTTGTTCCTGAATGGTCTAATTATTGCAAAATCACGATTACCAAATTTTTACCTGTAAATTAAATAACAGTAATGTAAATAATCATCTATTTCATACCTAAATTATTAATCTAAATAGTTAAATAAAATGAAATATATGGGAGAACTAGCATTGTAAATGCCAAGCATTTACAATACGAATTGCTAAAGAGAAACATGGTGCCTGCCTATGTGCAAACTGTTGCAACGTGAAAACATTTTCATGAAATTGCCAAATAAATATTGTACTGATAATGCAGAACAAAATTACAGTACAGTGTACATATACTGTACTTCCAGATTGGTTTAATTGCCCTGCTAGTACAGAATTTAATGTTTCCATGCACAATTTAAGTAATTTTAAGCGCTTTTACATACAGTACTTAAGTCATATTAGCTTATCCAGGAAGAATATATTGTACATGCGTTTTTCTTGATAATTTTTTAAATAAGAAGTCTTTTATTTGGTTATGAGTTGATCAAAGCTTTCACGAAAATCTTGCAGTGTAGTATTATTGCTGCGAGAACAATTACAACTTTAGCTGTATTTAGTTCTATATAGGGAACATATTAAATATATATAAATGTGCATAAGGCATTTCCGGCTGTCTTTTTAATATATATATATATAACCCAAACGCAACGCTCAGGTCATTTCTCTCCTTTTCAAAAGAATCCAAGCTTCCACGGTCATTAAAAACAACACTTTCTCCTTTTCAAAAAAAAAAAGAATCCAAGCCTTAATGGGTAATTGAAGCCACACATCTTATATTCCTTAGATGGCGTTTTTAGCACGTTTTGGTGGCTACAAATTTTATATGTACACGTACATCATTGTAGGCTTTTATAAAGAAAATGGCTTCGTTTAACTTTAGATGGTTTGAGATATGAAAGTGAAGAGAGAATGTAATAGATGGAAGTGAGGAAAGAGTTTGAGATATGAAAGTGAAGAGAGAATGTAATAGATGGAAGTGAGGAAAGAGTTTGAGATATGAAAGTGAAGAGAGAATGTAATAGATGGAAGTGAGGAAAGAGTTTGAGATATGAAAGTGAAGAGAGAATGTAATAGACGGAAGTGAGGAGAGAGTTTAAGAGATGGAAGTCTGAGTAAGGTATGACTTGGATTTCACCTATTTCTGAAAATGAGAATATTACATATTCACAAGTAATTTATGACACAAAGTATACATGGCACAAGGCTCTTCACTACTAGGGTGCACACACAAAACGTTAAGGGCATTTTGATTTTTGTTGTCACAGATGAGTGTCAAAGAACAAGTCTTAAGATAGCCAAATAATTACAATGAATGTTCTCTTAATTTCTAAACCCCCTGACTGAACCATGGCACAGCTTTCATCACGCATCATCATCAATGTAAATGTTATACTAAACCTGTGTGTTAAATCAATAAAAACTTTACCACATACGTTGGAAATGTGCACATGAGGATATGTTTACAGGGTCGAAGAGTAGCCTCTGCCACGCCCAGTCCCAACAACTTGCCAGTTAATGAAATGATTCGCATTTCTCGTGTTTTTCGTCGCATTTTCTGTAAAAGTTTTAAAGCGGATTACTGAATTCACTTCCACGAACGCTTTTTTTAGCCCGTTCTACCTGCCAGCTACTCTTTGGCTGAAAATGTTTATCTTGACCTCTCTGTAGTTCCTCCATCTCACCTTTCCTCCAACCTAGGAATATTATATTCGTCACCTGTTACGAATGAATATTATATTCACTCATCCGTCATTATATTCGAGTCTCATCAGCTCTGGGACAAGTCTTGTGATATATCTCTGTACTTTCCTAATTTCATTTTGTACTTCAAGCGTAGAATCTATGCAAGTGCTGCATGCTCAAATGTTGGTCTTATATAGGTTGAATATTGTGTCCTGAAGGCCTCGTTGTGTATGCTACTGAAGATTATCCTAATATTTGTCAGTTTTGCATATACTGCAGACATTAATTTGTTAATATGTTCCCTAAGCACCTGATTTAGTGATTCAGATCCTGTTTCTGGGAGGTGCTAGCCTTACGGCCTACACTATCCTTGCCTTCTGCTCTCCCTCACTCGTCTTCATAACTTTGCATTTGTCAAGGTTAAAATCAATTAACCATCTGTCCGACCAACACTGGAGCGCATCTAGATCTTCCCAGTAGCCTCCTTCAGTCATCATTGTTTCTAATTCGCCTCATCAGGTTTGGCATCATCTGCAAAAGTGCAAGCAGAAAACTGTTTCCTTTGTAAGGTCGTTAACGTATATCAGATAGATCCTAATGCAGATTCCTGGGACTTGCTACTTGTGACTTCTTGCTACAGACTTTTCTCCTTTGGTCGTTACCCTCTGTTTCCTGCCAGGGAGGTACCATCTCACCCATCCCAGAATTTTTCCAATTATGCCCCCTTGGTTTTCAAGCTCGTGTAAGTCTTTCACTCGGGACGATATCAAACGCTCTAAATCAGTCAAGGAATAATCAATGAACCCACCGTCCTCCCATCTTGTTTTATGACTGTATAACTCTCTCTCTCTCTCTCTCATATATATACTCTTGACCTCTGAAGAATTCGAACCCGGTCAACCAGGGCCTCCATGCCCCTTGGCGTGTCCTGTCCTACAACCACTCGACCAACAGAATGTACAAAAGTACTGGAAAGTCGTCTGATCTACACCCAATACCCGACAGCTCTCGTGACCATTTTGGCCACAGATATTTCATCAAATCACATCACAGATATTTCATCTGGTGCCGCATGAGTAACATTTGTGCGTCAAGCTTAAATGGTCCCCAAGCCAACATGCTTCAGAAAACTCTTGACCCCTGAAGGTGGTCAGGAAGCCCTAACCAGACGACCTGGTAAAGAAAATCCTACCAGATTTCCAAGGCAAATTAGTACCACGACCCCTAGCTTTTTAAATTCCATCACTAAGTAAGTTGTCCTCAGAGCCCTAGTACTTCAACCACATAAATAAAGACCACAAGCAATACAGCTGGAACAGCCTCGTTTGAGACGGAGCAGCTACAATGTGTTTCGATACTGCACCCACACAGCGTGAAATAGCTCACCTCACAGCGGTGATGGTTCCCCGTGTAGGTGACATTGGGTTAGCGACCCCGATGTCAGCACCAGGCAGTCAGCTCAGGCCACAAACCCTCAGTATTGCAGTGGCTCTTCACCTTGCCATCCCAGTCTACGCCTAAAAGGTATATTTGCAGCGAGGCAAAAGCTGACAGATATGGCTAGCATGGCCTGCTCTGTCAAAGAACATGATGGCTGACACTCAAGCCGTTATGGCCTGTGGTAAAAGTGTCAAGTTCTTAAGGATCTAGGCTTATCGAAACAAGCGATCCAAGAACTGCCAACTACAATTTCCAGCTCCACAGAGTTGTAATACAGAAGAAAAATCCTGTCCTGCATCCGAGGATTTTGAGGAAGCCTACAACCTGTGACAATTGACTTTGAACCTTTTATGCACCCAATCTTGTGTATTAAACTATCAAATAAATAATGAAACTACTCGAAGACAACTTTCAAACGCATATAAGAGCCTCACAACACTCCCTCGGGTGCCTTATATTCTATTTTTTTTCAAAGCAACACAAAATTACCCAGGTATACCAATATCAGGAACAGGAAAGTTATTAGACTTATCAAGGTACCTCTAGCCAAGACCGAGGCTGTCACTAAAACAGTTACTGGTCAGAACTATGACTTGTAGCCTATTGCTGTGTATATCACATACTGCCCTGCTACGCCACTTGACTTAAAGATGGCATGAATGTGGATAATAGAATCCATAATATATTTGTTTAAACAAAATTAGTTTTTCATAAATGTGAAAAAATGTGCATGAATAATGATTTATCTCTCTCACACGAAAAAAAAAATCATATGCATATATCGTTGGCAAACATGCCAATATTTCCTCTGTAAGAATACATTTATCTCTTAACCTATTAGGTAAATAACCCCCCCCCCCCATATACTTCTATATAACAAAGCCAAGTATGTTGGCTATCACGATATATCAGTCTTATTCCTTCTCTAATATCCCCTATTATGATAGAGTTCTCCTAAACATAGAAAATTGTCAATACTCTATCCTTCATTTTGAAATTATATTTTTGTACATAGGGCAAGCATATTATATACACTTATATTTAACCATAGCTCTCATTTATTTATTATTTATTTTAGGCCATTTTCATGCCGAAGAAATGGAAGATTGTTAGATACCTCGAAAACATTTGCTTAGCTACAAATTCTTTAGATGAAAAGCCTACAACCAACTGGTCCCTCATCCCTTTATGTGTTTTTTTACCCCAATAAAATTATTTCAATTTCAATTCAACTGGTCCCAAGGTCGAACCCCGGACGAGACGTTCGGGAACGTCTTCCTCACATCTGATGTCTATATTAACCTGGCAGTAAATAGGTACCAGGAGACAGCTCCTAGGAAAGACTTAAGACGTTGGCTAAGGGGGCACCTCGATAATCCTAACAGCATTCCTGTGCTGGACAAAAGGAACCATTAGGAACTAAAGGAACCAATTAGGAACCTATTAGGTTCCTAATTAAAAGAACCAAAGGTTCCTATTAGGAACCAATAGGAACTAAACCACTGCCTTGTTTAGCGAGGACTGAAGGTAAGGTCAACTCCTTCAATCAATTGGTTCAACCTTCAACCAATCTTAGATGACGTTACAAGCTGACAATGAAACTGTATAAAGCACTCTCCAATAATATGAAATATCTTCTAATTATAGATATTACGGTCCTGACAACAAATCTGAGGATGTAGGCCTACTCATAGGCACTATAGTGCCAAAATGTATAAGCTACACATTAATACATAGCAAACAATAACAAATAACAGACTCATATTTGCATATCGAAGATTTACATTAGGTGCCTATTCTCTGAAGACATCTCTCCGCATGAATACTGACAATTCTTCAAGAATATTACCAACTGATTTGCCATCTCGTACACCTAACCAAATACTTGTTTACATTGATGATCCTATTTTTTATAAACAAGTCAACAATTCTTAGTAATCAGTATACCAAATACTTAAATCGTTCTAACTAGATTAAAAAGAAATTAAGAGAACATAATATTACTTGCTACCATAAAGTTTTGATTTATGTAACATTTGTTGACATTAGAAATAAGCCTTATTGCAGAGAATAAGTCACAGTAACGGGGCTGAGAACACAATAACCCAACCTACACGTAGGATATGCGACAATTTCTCGGTACATCTTAGACCTTTATCAAGTCGAAACTCAAGCAAGAAAGGGGAGGTAACCATTAAATGGTAAGAGAGGAGTTAAGGTGAGAGAGAAAGTGAGGTGAGAAGGGAGAATGAGGAGGCGAGTTACATGTTGATAGAGAAAATGATAAATAAACCACCTAAAGACATTTTCATACGTGTGGGTTGAAATTATTTGTTTACAAACCTTATTCTTTATCAAAAGTGTTTGGTTGTTGAGCTCTGTTACACAACTGGCTGGACTGGAGTCAAAACAAGGCAGACCACGTGTGTCAACACGTGGCAGACCACGTGTGTCAACACGAGGCTGACCACGTGTGTCAACACGAGGCTGACCACGTGTGTCAACACGAGGCTGACCACGTGTGTCAACACGAGGCTGGCCACGTGTGTCAACACGAGGCTGGCCACGTGTGTCAACACGAGGCTGACCACGTGTGTCAACACGAGGCTGACCACGTGTGTCAACGCGATTGCTGACCACGTGTGTCAACACGAGGCTGGCCACGTGTGTCAACACGAGGCTGGCCACGTGTGTCAACACGAGGCTGACCACGTGTGTCAACACGAGGCTGACCACGTGTGTCAACGCGATTGCTGACCACGTGTGTCAACACGAGGCTGACCACGTGTGTCAACACGAGGCTGACCACGTGTGTCAACACGAGGCTGACCACGTGTATCAACACAAGGGAGACCACGTGTCAACACGAGGCAGACCACGTGTATCAAAACAAGGCAGACCACGTGTCAACACGAGGCAGACCACGTGTATCAAAACAAGGCAGACCACGTGTATCAACACAAGGCAGACCACGTGTATCAACACGAGGCAGACCACGTGTGTCAACACGAGGCAAACCACGTGTATCAACACGAGGCAAACCACGTGTGTCAACACGAGGCTGACCACGTGTATCAACACGAGGCTGACCACGTGTATCAACACAAGGCAAACCACGTGTATCAACACAAGGCAGACCACGTGTGTCAACACGAGGCAGACCACGTGTATCAACACAAGGCAGACCACGTGTATCAAAACAAGGCAGACCACGTGTATCAACACGAGGCTGACCACGTGTGTCAACACGAGGCTGACCACGTGTGTCAACACGAGGCTGACCACGTGTATCAACACGAGGCTGACCACGAATGTCAACACACTACAAAAGTTTATTTTTTTGTACAAAATATTCATTTACCAGAATGATGAACACAACCTTAAGCATATTGGATTATTGTATACACTTTCAATGATAACAATTCCAAAGAACAACATGGCTGGCCACATTTTGTAAAGAATTTACTTTTTAAAATTTCATGAGAGGCTTTCCAAGTTTGGGGGGCCATTAGTTTCATTATGATTAGAAGTATAATACCAACATTTATAGGAAGAAAACCACTCATATTTACCACAGGTGTTTACAGGGCCTCAGGGCATGTGTTATTGGCAGATGTTTAGTGTTATTCGGGAATTACAAGTGACTAGGTTTCGACACTTGATGCGTGGACTACTTAATTCTCTGTATTTATTTAATGACACATTTAATAAAGTTATTTTTTGGAGGATTCCTTTTTTTGTGTTTAAAATATAATCGCATGTTTATGATTATTTGTTAGAGTAAACAGAAATTTTGTTAAATCCAATAGAGTACAAGTACACGGAATGATGCTGTATATGTGTGTGTGTGTGTGTGTGTGTGTGTGTGTGTGTGTGTGTGCGTGTGTGTGTGTGTGTGTGTGTGTGTGTGTGTGTGTGTGTTTACTATTTGTATTTACTATTTGTGTCTGCAGAATCGAGCTATTAGCTCTTGGACCCCGCCTTTCTAACCAATCCATTTTTCCTACTACATATGTTTCTCTGTAAAACACACACACACACACACACACACACACGCACACGCACACAGACACACATCCCCAGGAAGCAACCCGTAGCAGCTGTCTAACTCCCAGGTACCTATTTACTGCTAGATAAACAGGGGCATCAGGGTGAAAGAAACTCTGCCCATTTGTTTCCGCCTCCGCCGGGAATCGAACCCGGGCCATTAGGACTACGACCCGCCAGGCGCTAACCACTCAGCCGCGAGGGCCCCCCACCCCCACCCCGTGAGTGTGTGTGTGTGTGTGTGTGTGTGTGTGTGTGTGTGTGTGTGTGTGTGTGTGTGTGTGTGTGTGTGTGTGTGTGTGTGTGTGTGTGTGTGTGTGTGTGTGTGTGTGTGTGTGTGTGTGTGTGTGTGTGTGTGTGTGTGTGTGTGTGTGTGTGTGTGTGTGCATATATTTTATAAAAGGTATGGAAAAATTGCAATGATATTCATGCCATCTAATTCCTAACAAGGTACAACCAATTTAAATAACAACTAACCACTTTTCAGGGTTTATCAGTGGAATTTGACCTGAGGGCTACACTAATATATATATCAAATTAACAGAAACAAATTCACCCCTACTATGCCCTCCGCAGTAACAGATGGCATAACCAATGTTATGGTCGAGAGGAAATCATTACAAGGACGCCCATTAGTCCACACCACTTGTGCCTATCCACTCCGGTGCTGGAGACTTCCCATCACATCTAAACTATGAAACATTCACAAGTTGCCAGAGAATGTACACGAGTAGGTCATTAATCAAGAACAAATGCATCATTTAAAAAAAGGCAGTCACACAAATCTAAAAAATATATAGATATTCGCCCATAGTGGTTCCCTGGACGCTGCTAGATCTGAGACACTGATATGTTTATGAAACCCTAAGCCTGTCTATCACACGCAAACACCCCAACAAGAACGAACAGTACGATAGACAACAATGTGTAATCCCGCCGGTCCTCGGGTGAGGTTCAGCGAAGTCTAGACACACTAACATTCACCCTAAGATTGTCAAGTACAAAAATCATACTTATTTTTTTGTTTGGATAAAGCCAGCACTGATCATTACTCAAGCAGCAGTTCACCAGCGCTCGAGTTGATGGCTTGAGCATTAAATGCATTCACCCGCGATCTGTCTTCTAAAGCTCATCACTAACACGACACGCTAAAAAAGCATCATTACTTGCTAAAGTTACGGGAACACATGGAAGAAGTTATACACGGAAGTCCTGGGTTGATCTAGTAATCCATGATGAGTTCTGCGTTCCGGGCCTTCCGCTGGCAGCACAGCGAGAGGCAGAAGAGCTTCAGGCCACGTCGGAACTTTGGGCTCATGGCAATGTAAATAATGGATTTCCAGCAGGAGTTAAGAGCTCCTAGCCAAAACACTGCAAAATGGAGGAATCTCACATCGATGTGATGGCCAGAGATGTACTCATAGGTCCTCACGCCAACGCACGGGCCCCACGACAGCCAGAAAGCAAGCACCAGCACGAAAGACATGGCGTGGTCCGGGTTAGCCAGGTTGGAGGTGAGCGCCGTGATGAACTCCTTATCCTGCCCGACCACGCAAGTTTTGAGCCTGCGCATGGTGTTGAAGATGTAGCCGTAGGTGTAGAAGAGCGTAATGAGCGTAGGTCCCAGCACCATGGGAATGAGGGTGAAGGCGTAGGCTATCATGCTGCCCCAGTCTAGCCAGCAGACAAAGGCTTCGTCGTCCCAGTGGGAGGAGCTGTTAAAGCCAAGCAGCGGGGGGCAGCAGAGCATCATAGAGGTTATCCAGGTGAACACAACCCAACACTGACACCGCGTTTTAGTCTGTACAGTCTCGTACCTGCAAGCATACTCAAGGTTAGTCAACAACATCTGGAAATAGCCTCCATTATTATGTTTATATATGAGTGTGCAGCTTTAATCTGAATAATATATAGCTTTATTTGGTCGGAAAGAGAGTTGTAGGTTACTACCTGGACCCGGATTCACGAAGCAGTTACGCAAGTACTTACGAACGTGTACATCTTTCCTCAATCTTTGGCGACTTTGTTTACATTTATTAAACATTTTACATGCATGAAAACTTCCCAATCAACTGTTGTGATTGTTATAAACAGCCTCCTAGTGCTTCGGAGCTCATCAACTCTTTAATAATTGTAAACAAAGCCGCCAAAGATTGAGAAAAGATGGACAGATTCGTATAAGCTTGCGTATCTGCTTCGTGAATCTGGCCCCAGGTCAGTAAGCATTTGTGGTGACCTTAATAACCCCTCCACAGCTTGACAGGTCTAAACCAAACCATTATACACATAAACTTCAGTCAGGTGTGCTCAAAACATTAACAATACTATAGAGAAACAATAACGAAAATAGAGTATATAAGGGAGAATTTAAATAGACTGGTTATAAATGAACTCTAAAAAAAACTTTTGATTAATTTTTACTAGTATCTAAACAATCTAAAATAAAATATATGTAGAAGTTTAGAGTTTACTGAACTTGTTGATACTAAAGTTATCACAGTGAATTGGAGAAGTTTGTGGACGGAAGCTCAAGAAAGTCGAAGTGGTAAGTAACAGAAGGTGGAAGATGTAGGACACATTAGGAGGTAGAGAAATATGTGGGAAACATGAGGATGTGAAGGAGCCAAGACCCAGGAGGATGTGAAGGAGCCAAGACCCAGGAGGATGTGAAGGAGCCAAGACCCAGGAGGATGTGAAGGAGGCAAGACCCAGGAGGATGTGAAGGAGCCAAGACCCAGGAGGATGTGAAGGAGCCAAGACCCAGGAGGATGTGAAGGAGATAAGACCCAGGAGGATGTGAAGGAGGCAAGACCCAGGAGGATGTGAAGGAGGCAAGACTCAGGAGGATGTGAAGGAGCCAAGACCCAGAAGCATGTGAAGGAGCCAAGACCCAGGAGGATGTGAAGGAGGCAAGACCCAGGAGGATGTGAAGGAGCCAAGACCCAGGAGGATGTGAAGGAGGCAAGACCCAGGAGGATGTGAAGGAGCCCCAACGGAAGAGGACACGAAGGCAGACTGACCTGAGTGGCTTGCGTATAGCCAGATAGCGATCAACGCTGATCCACATGAAGGTACAGAGCTGCGCGAACCAGAGGGTGGTCTCGAGGTAGCCGGCGAGACCGCAGAGGGCGTCGCCGTACACCCAGCGCTGCACCAAGGCCGGGTACACACTCAAGGGCACCACCACCACCCCGGCCACCAGGTCAGACACTCCCAGTGACATCAGGTAGTACATGATCACGTCCTTGGGACCTGCCGACCAGGAGGAGGACGTTAGAGGGTACACACACACAGGTATCAAGGGAAGTTTGTGATGTTGGTGCGTCGCAGTAACGGGGCTGGAGATGTGGTGACCAAATCACACATCAGAAAATAGAGAAACGACGACGTTTCGGTCCGTCCCGGACCATTATCAAGTCGTTTGAAAGAAGAGAGGAAAGGACAGGCAAATAAACCATTTATCCTTATAAATCCCTTACCCTTTATAAATCATTTTTAGCCCCCCCTTTTTTATTCTTTTATTCCCACACATTCTTACCTTCCTATTTTTATTTTTATTTCCTTTTGTGTTCTTTTTACCTGCTCCTCACCTTTCATCTCACTCTTTTTTACTTTATTTGCCTCTCCTATCCTTCTATCACACGACTCTCTATCCTCTTTGTCTATCACATTCCGTCCAGGACGGAATGAAACATTGTCGTTTCTGTGTGATTTGATCATCACAATTATGTCTTACTTGCACGGATAATATTGTGTGTAAATCACGAAAATTATCACGTGATGAAAAATGTGACAGTGTCAGACCACGGAGGAAGAATTGAAACAGGTATTTCCTTAAGTACTTTCGTATATTAATACATCTTCAGAAGGAATGATGAAGGAATGAAGGAAGATGTATTAATATACGAAAGTACTTAAGGAAATTCCTGTTTCAATTCTTCGTGGTCTGACACTCACATTTTTCATCACGTGTTAATTTACGTGATTCACACACACACACAAACATATATATATATATATATATATATATATATATATATATATATATATATATATATATATATATATATATATATATATGTCGTACCTAGTAGCCAGAACGCACTTTTTGGCCTACTATGCAAGGCCCGATTTGCCTAATTAGCCAAGTTTTCCTGAATTAATATATTTTCTCTAATTTTTTTCTTATGAAATGATA
Source organism: Procambarus clarkii (assembly GCF_040958095.1). NCBI lineage: Eukaryota > Metazoa > Arthropoda > Malacostraca > Decapoda > Cambaridae > Procambarus > Procambarus clarkii. The sequence goes on along the minus strand of NC_091242.1, from coordinate 4,286,318 downwards.
AAGCTACCCATTTCATTATGAATGAGGTCAATTTTTTTTTATTGGAGTTAAAATTAACGTAGATATATGACCGAACCTAACCAACCCTACCTAACCTAACCTAACCTATCTTTATAGGTTAGGTTAGGTTAGGTAGCCGAAAAAGTTAGGTTAGGTTAGGTTAGGTAGGTTAGGTAGTCGAAAAACAATTATTTCATCAAAACTTGGCTTATTAGGCAAATTGGGCCTTGTATAGTAGGCTGAGAAGTGCGTTCTGGCTACTAGGTACGACATATATATATATATATATATATATATATATATATATATATATATATATATATATATATATATATATATATATATATATATATATATGTCGTACCTAGTAGCCAGAACTCACTTCTCAGCCTACTATGCAAGGCCCGATTTGCCTAATAAGCCAAGTTTTCCTGAATTAATATATTTTCTCTAATTTTTTTCTCATGAGATGATAAAGCTACCCATTTCATTATGTATGACATCAATTTTTTTATTGGAGTTAAAACTAACGTAGATATATGACCGAACCTAACCAACCCTACCTAACCTAACCTAACCTATCTTTATAGGTTAGGTTAGGTCAGGTAGCCGAAAAAGTTAGGTTAGGTTAGGTTAGGTAGGTTAGGTTGTCGAAAAACAATTAATTCATGAAAACTTGGCTTATTAGGCAAATTGGGCCTTGAATAGTAGGCTGAGAAGTGCGTTCTGGCTACTAAGTACGACATATATATATATATATATATATATATATATATATATATATATATATATATATATATATATATATATATATATATACTTCCAAGTATACACCAATACCTCCGACGCCCTGAGAACCAAAAATATATATGATTATTTACCACATTTTATTGTAACTTAGCGTAACGAAAACGGACATAGCCTAATCTATCAAAGTTTAGACAAGACTGTCCGTATAGTAAGAACAACAAGAGTTGATGTCCGCATGAGAGCTATGCGGATGTCCCCATAAATATTGATGTATTATATCGAGAAACACCCATGTATTGTAAGCGCACGCTTATAATGAGCGGTGTAAGCGTGCGCGAGTGCGCTTACCTGGCATGGTGATGAAGGTGGCAAGGATGATGATGTTGGAGATGATGATAGCGACCCCAATGACGAGTATGACGGAGGCCTGCGCCAAGCTCTCCACCCCCACGTGGGTACCACCAGCCATCATCACCAACTCCCCGCCTCCGTAGGGCGGGTAGCCCGTGCCGTAGCCGCTACTGCCGCTGCCGTAGCCGGCGTAGCCTCCGCCGTAGCCTAGGAGACGCGGCGACTGCTGGGGTTGCTCTCCCGACGGCGTCTCCAGCAGGGGGATGGAACCCAATTCCACTTCTCCTTCCACCGTATCTTCCCCGATGACAACGCCCCCCAGAAGCCCGGTGTCAAGCCCTGCAGCGCCTACCATATCGCCGGGCTGTCACTCAGCGGCCACTGGCGGCAGTGGCGAGGCAGGTGGCGTGCAGGTGGTGAGGAGGTGAGTGGCGAGGGAAAGCTGCAAAGGCGAGTTGTAGCTCGAGCATGACACTCCACGCGGCGCTTACATGTCACTCTCGTAATCCAGGACTGGCGAGTGAAGGTAGCCAAGAGAGTGAGAGTGCAGCGAGCGAGTGTGTGGGGTCTTGGAGAAGAATTAAGAGGTGACGGAGAGAGTTAGTGGAGCGGCACCTCTGGGGTCATCCAGTCACATGGTGTGGCGCCACTTCACTTCCTGCACACCACAAGCACTGACCTCGGAGTTCTCACACACACTTGACGAGGTAAGAACATGATCGTTCACTGTTATCTGGAGCGGTGAGTGACGGACCTCGAGATCACACGAGCGCTGGACGCCGACTCCTCCACGTCGCGCAATGTCTCTCGTTGCCACTGCCTCGTCGATGTCGTGGAGAGACGTCTCGTCATTGACATTTCTGAGCTTTTATTGAGTGTAGAGGAGCGTGCGGGGCAGAGCAGGTATGACACCAGGGGAGCTCCGCCACTCCCAGCACACACCACACCTCATTTCACCATCACAGCAAAATATAAAGAGCGACAAACTTCCCGAAAGATATACTCCCTGAGTTGGCCAAGAATATCACTGGCGGTCGGTCGAACCTGAATGTGAGCAACTACTTTGCTATGGAGTGGGGTGGCGCGGTAGCCTTGCGGAGGAGAGACAGACAGTGGTGGAGACAGAGATGTTGGTGTAGACAGTGACAAGCAGACAGACGAACCCCCGCCATCACTCACCTGTCACCAGCCCTCCAACACTTTAACCTTCCCTTCACTAACGTCGAACTCTCGGTACTATCCTGTGTAAGCAGGTGACGATGCTAGAGCCAGATGTTCACCGGGAATGCCGGTACCGTCTCACTGGTATCCTGCCTTTACAGGAGTAGCTGTTGGTACTGCCAGTGGTACTATTGGTGGTACTACGCCTGCACGTGGTGGTGGTGGTGGCTGGCCTTCTGCGCTCTTCCCGCGCCATCTTTCTGGGGCGGCGGCGCCCTCACCTCATCCTGCAAAACAGAAACTATTGAGGACCATCTGAGTGACTCAAGTTCCGGGAGAATATACTACACTTGTAGGGGATATAGGCTGACAAAAACAAGAAAATGGAAAATATAAAGGGGGGGGGAAATTAAAGAAATTGAGAGGTAATATAAAGAAAATGAGAGATAATATGAATAAATAAGAGATAATACAAAGAAAATGAGAGATAATATGAAAAAAATGAGAGATAATACAAAGAAAATGAGAGATAATATGAAAAAATGAGATTAATACAAAGAAAAGGAGATATAAAATAAATGAGCTAATATATGAACAAACATAGGGGAACTATTTATAAATAATAAAACTAAGAAAATAAGAGTAAACGAGAAGAAAACCTAAGAAAACAGGCTAAACAAGCTAAGAATAAGTATAAGGAGCAGTAGCACTAAAGGAACGCCCCCACCACCTCAGGAGAACCAGAGCTCGGTGAGGCGCTCTTGCTCTATGTTAATGGAAAAGACATTGTAACATGATTTAGGGGATATTCATGCCCGTGCCACCTTTTGGGTGACCTAATCTTCATCAATGGATCTGTAAGGTGATTATGTACCAACTTAATCTTTAAACTTTCATATTGAGAGTCTACGTTAGCGAGCCTTAAGGCTAAGACACAGAGGGATGATTAGGAGGAAGACATAAAAGATGGAAGGAATAAGAGTAAGAGACGAGAAATAGAGGGAGAAAATGAAATGAAAAAAATAATTAACGTGTATCTCGAGTATAGGGTTGTTACGAACCCGGATCCAGCGTCCGAGCAAGGAGCAGTAACAACTACGCCATCTGTGGGTCAGCTCCCGAAACCCCCGCCAAACGGACGACGACACCTAGTGAGGACAGCGTGTACTGGCCTCGAGGACCAGTTTCCAGTCTGGTTCAGCGCTCAACACCGCCGCTCCTGACCTCTGGTGAGGTGGTGCTCCGACGACAGCGCCATCTATGGACTGGATACGTCAGGTGTTTGTGTCTGAGCCTGTAAGTGTGGTGTTTTAGGGTCCCTGTTATTGATGACGTGTCTGCTTACAGAGCCGACCTGGGACCACTGTGTTGAAGGTGGAGTCAGTCTACCCGAGGCAGCCAGTCTCCATACTGTGAAGTTTGCTGCAGCTGTTGTGACGTCGTCCCCCCCGGAAGAACACTGTGGTGTGTTAGCCTGCCATTGGAGTGGCAGTGAAAGGATTTACCCGGGACCGACTGTTGGAGACGATAATCCACTGGGGTATTGAGGACAGGAGGGTGATTTGTGATATCACACGAGACTCCTGTCTAGGGCGTACCCCTTTTATCGTTCGTGGAGTGGCCGTACCAGCCTTGGTGGCTCAGTACCTGCCAGCAGACCTGCTGGACGTGTGGTTGACGGCCTCCACGACGGTGCCCCCAGTGGACCTGTGTTTTGGCTGACCTGTGGCCAGGGTAGGCTCGGCATTCTCAGAAGACACGTCTTGAGGCCACGAAGAAAGCACCGCGGACTCAGCACCTAGCTTCTTGATCAAGAGTCTTCTGCAGAAGACTAGATTGTGCATGATCCCCTTTGTAAAGTGTTAATACCCCTCCCCCTTGTGTACGTTTTAATTTTATATATTTAAATGGTGATGGTGAACATTATAATAAGTTCTTAACTTTCTTTCCCTACTCCCTTTTAAGTTACTTGCGTCACGGATCTCATCCCTTGATAGCCACTACTGGCTTGGGAACGGATACATATATCTTCCTCTAACAACATCAGAGTGAGAACCCCGTTGCGTCCCGAGAGGGCCGTAACAAGGGTTCACATGCCTGATTCAATAGTGAATTAGCAATGGTGTGACGCTAATTACAGGTTTCATGTACCATGATATATGTCAGATTACAGACTGAACGTCGTATGTATTTGACGCATATATTTACCGTATGTGTTGACCAAACCACACACTAGAACCACAACACACCGTATGTGTGTAGATGTGTAAGTGTGTGTGTGTGTGTAGATGTGTGTGTATTCATCTAATTGTGCTTGCGGGGGTTGAGCTCTGGCTCTTTGGTCCCGCCTCTCAACTGTCAATCAACTGGTGTACAGATTCCTGAGCCTACTGGACTCTATCATATCTACACCTGAAACTGTGTATGGAGTCAGCCTCCACCACATCACTGCCTGCCTGTGTGTGTGTGTGTAGATGTGTGTGTGTGATGACTGACTCTATATACAGAACGCTGCTGTAGTGCACAAAAGCTTGCAGTCACAAGAGCTGACATATTACGAGAACTGAAGAGACTTTCCACACACGCCAATAACACATTACTGAATAAACTGACGAGAAATGAAAACAAAATAAGATTGTAACAGAGACGCCCATTGGTCTGCAGCGATCCATGCTACAAAGAAGGACGCTGATTGGCCCGGGAGCGTCTGAGAAGCAACGGTTATTGGTTAATTTTCAAATGAATGGCTGAAAAAAGGCTGGAATTTGGTCCTAGCTGTCTGGCACTTTTTCCTCCCGTCTATCAGTCATCATTAACGGCGATCGTTCGTCTAGGAATCACCAAGAAAACCTCAAATGACGGCAAGGGTCAATGTCAATACGGCTCACGATCCATTTACCTCCTTGTAGGAGTTTGGGGCCTTTGAAACGCGTGGCGAAAAAGAGTAGGGCGATAAGAGTTATCTTGCCTCGCGTCGACGAGTCTCCTGGCAAGCGATAACGTAAGGTGTGTAAGGTGGAGCAAGGCGCTGATCCAGTGGCGGGAAACCTCACATAACCTCTCCTTCCCTGGCTTCCCTAACTCCCTCACTTGCTACGGATTCCCTCCCCGCCTCCCTTGGTACGTCCATACTCCCTTAAAGGTCCTAACACGTGCCCGCCAACCTTGGGGTCACCACTATTACCACCACTACTAGCACCTCAACCACCATTACCACCAACGCTCTACCAGTCAAAATGCCCCCCTGCAACCTCCTGATATCCCATGTTGGCTGAGGCAGTGTGCTGGATGTCCAGTCTTGGTCTTGTAGAATGTTGTAGTTGAATGTTAACAAGCTGATGATAGTTACTGAAGTTTGTTTGGTATATAGCGCTTCGGCAATGTCTAATCTTCTATCCTCTTTTTATCTATTCAGTGTTTTTTTTTTGGTCAGGATATCTCTGATGATCTGGTTATGATTAGAGATTATATGTTCTATAATGGAACCTTTGTTGTTAGGGGAAACTGCTTCAAATTAGGAGTTTATCAGATCGTGAAAAATGGCTAATATCGAGTTTATTCACCGCAAAGAAAACTAAATTAAAATGATATATATACGAACGTATCTTGACAAGATTCAAAACATCATCGTCTGTAAAGGTTAAGCAGTCGAGATGGAGAATGTCGTTTAAAAGCCAGGAAGAAGATAACTCAAGTGATTGTCTTAGCATTGGACGACGCCTTGAGCCTATGTGTGTGTATGAGGTGAAAGGAAACAATATTACAATGTTTGCTGAGAATAACTTACAATCGTTATACGGGAAAGAACAATGATTGGTGGAGCGGGTTACCTGTCGAAGGGCAAGACGAAGGGTCACCGTGTGAGTGGGACTCTGGCCATGACATCCCCAGGGTGTCACTGGCTTGACAACATGAAGGCTGCTCACACCTCAGGCGTCTCCAGCCCCATGTCCAATGTTTCGTCAGGTAGTGAAGATCAGGCTATTGACATCCTGCCACACAAGTGTAAACACGGCAGACAGGCTTTCTCCTCTGAGGTTAAAAGTGACGGACGCATCTAGTACTTTGACCACCCAGTACATAGACCACCCAGTACAGAGACCACCTAGTACAGAGACCACCTAGTACAGAGACCACCCAGTATAGAGACCACCCAGTACACAGACCACCCAGTACATAGACCACCCAGTACATAGACCACCCAGTACATAGACCACCCAGTACAGAGACCACCCAGTAGAGAGACCACCCAGTACAGAGACCACCCAGTACAGAGACCACCCAGTACAGAGACCACCCAGTACGGCACAATACAGGAGAGTAACAAGTTTAGTGATTCGGTGGTTAATGGTTTCCAACACACTGAGTAGTCAAGAAGACACACACACACACACACACACACACACACACACACACACACACACACACACACACACACACACACACACACACACACACACACACACACACACACCCATCCCTCTAAGAACTAAAAAGACCTGAAGAAACCCCCCAAGAAAGGTCAGAATTTATTATCGACGAAGTAGCCAAATCGTCACGATAACCTTCATTGAATCCATCAAAGACGCCGTGTCACGCCGTGTCTGATCGCGTTAACAGCACAACATTTTCCCTTCGACCTAAACAAATGTTGTTCTCAAAGGAAGCATTAGAAGGGGGTACTACTCAGCTCGATTTCTGTAATCAACTACGCCATTACGGCAGCTTATGAGTAGTGTAAGAGTCATGCTCATGCGTCGAACTCAAAGCTTAGCAGAGGGAGACGGGTATATACTGAGCCACACCACAAGGTATATATGGGTATATATGGGTATATCTAAGTGTGTGAATATGTGCAGACACAATGACAGGACTGTGCGTGTCTATATAATCCTAGTTCCTCCAGTGCTTGTCCTCCAGTGCTTGTCCTCCAGTGCTTGTCCTCCAGTGCTTGTTCTCCAGTGCTTGTCCTCCAGTGCTTGTCCTCCAGTGCTTGTCCTCCAGTGCTTGTCCTCCAGTGCTTGTCCTCCAGTGCTTGTCCTCCAGTGCTTGTCCTCCAGTGCTTGTCCTCCAGTGCTTGTCCTCCAGTGCTTGTCCTCCAGTGCTTGTCGATGCTGGCTTATGTTCTATGTTGGAGTGCGACACAGATGGAGGTACGAGGACACACGAGTAAAACTCGCATCTTCTGTGCCGAGTTGTTAAATCTGTGCCGTACGTCTGGTTTTTTTTTTTCAAGGGCGAAAATTGCTTTTATTTGCCGATGAGGCCTCCGTGTGTGTGTGGATGAAATTAAAATTCACAAAAAAACATTAGCAAAAAGGCAAGGCGTAATATTGTATTCAGTCTCTAGACACGGGCACGCCTCCGTGTCCTACACGGCAGTAGACACGGGCACGCCTCCGTGTCCTACACGTCAGTAGACACGGGCACGTCTCCGTGTCCTACACGGCAGTAGACACGGGCACGTCTCCGTGTCCTACACGGCAGTAGACACGGGCACGTCTCCGTGTCCTACACGGCAGTAGACACGGGCACGTCTCCGTGTCCTACACGGCAGTAGACACGGGCACGCCTCCGTGTCCTACACGGCAGTAGACACGGGCGGGCCTCCGTGTCCTACACGGCAGTAGACACGGGCACGCCTCCGTGTCCTACACGGCAGTAGACACGGGCGGGCCTCCGTGTCCTACACGGCAGTAGACACGGGCGGGCCTCCGTGTCCTACACGTCCAAATACTTAGACATATAAGGTGCACGTAACTCCCCCCCCCTCCCCCCCCTCAAGAGGGAGCAATTAGTCGAATTTGTAAATCAAAACAGGAAATCGAAACTGTCAGTCAAACTGGGAGTGAGATTGAGGCCTCGGCGGCTGTCACTCAAGCTGCCACTTCTGGTCCTGGCGCTTCTGATGCTGCTGCTGTCGATCGTGTTCGTCTGTCAGGCCAGATATGTGTGTGTGTGTGTGTGTGTGTGTGTGTGTGTGTGTGTGTGTGTGTGTGTGTGTGTGTGTGTGTGTGTGTGTGTGTGTGTATGATTTTCAGACTCTTGAATATGAGATTGTGGCCAGATCAGATATCTGTGATTACGCAAAAACTCTTTTCAAACTGCAATGCCCAGAAACAAATGGTCACTGCAATTACTAATTGACAGAACTGCTTCGTTTCATCCATAGACTAGTCCAAGTCTCAGTCTCGTTAGCATTTTACCTGAGGCTAATTTAGCCAGTCAATACCTTCCCTAGAGGTGACTGCAAGTTGTGATTTAGGAATCTCAAAGCAATGAGCATCTCCTCTCCTGTATACGAGGAGGCTGGAGTGGAGTCACAGGGCAGGCAAGCAAGGGCTCCAGGGACGAGGAATAGTGGACTTTGAAGGAGATATTCAACAAGAGGAAGCCAAAGCAGCCTTCTATGTAGTAGGTGGGCTCACCTGTCTGCTTGATTAGGTGCTTCTGTCTTAGAGTTCGTTACTGAAGCCAATCTCAGATCTGTTTCTCTGTCTGTCTCTGTCTCTCTCATTCTCCTTATCTGTCCTCTGGTTGTTGTGTGAGCAACACCCAGCCGGTTTAACAGTCAGTAAAGTTGTCATGATGGAGGGTGTATATACAGGTATGACAGGACGGATCTCATTTGAAGGATGTTGATCTAGACAATTTCTTCGAAAGGTCAGATGTAACACACAAGGAGCAACGGTTTCAACCTCAACAAGCCACAATGTAGGAATGAGAACAGGAGATACTTTTTTCATCAAGAGTTATAAGCCCATGGAACCGCCTACCCGCCGAAGCCGTAAATGCCAAACCTCTGTTATAGACTAGTGTGGGACGGGGGTGTCTCCATTCGCCTCCACCCGCCACAGTCTGGTTGCTCTGGTGTAACCCCAGGCAGCTGTATTCCCCTGCTGTGTAATAACTTTAATTTTTTGTGTTTCTCGTTGTATTTCGTTTTGAAGTTGATAGTTGAGTTCGCTTTGACCATCTCTTCTCGAAGCTTGTTCCACTTTGTAATTGCAACTATTATGTTAAAAGAGTTTAACCTATCTCCACCTCATCTACGTCTCATTTGAAACATTCCTTTGTTCATTCTGTCAGTCGACTCTCGATATTTTGAATGTCGTTATCATATCTCCACTGATTCTTCTCCAACGTGGCAAGTTTAATTTTTCTTAGTCTCTCGAATTAGCTGAGTCCCACCTCAGTTCCGGGACAAGTTTTGTCGCGTTCCAATGAGTTTTAAAGTTTTAATTTAGTTTTTTTTTGTGTGGAGACTGAAAACCGGGGCTGCATATTAAGTGGTTGGTCTTACATAGGTTGTACATAGTTTTAAAGGCCTGGTGGACAGGTACCTTAAGGCTGCTCGAACATCTACGGGTTCCATGTAGGTTGCTGTGGTCCTCAGACGTCATGTTTGTTGGTATATGTTAAGAACATAAGAACATAAGAACATAAGAAGAACATAATAATGATAATAACTGCAGAAGGAATATTGACCCATACGAGGCAGCTCCTATTTATATCCACCCAATCTCATTCATATATAAGTGTCTAACCTACGCTTGAAACAATCAAGGGATCCTACTTGTATTATGTTACGCGGTAATTAGTTCCACAAATTATTAAACCTGTTACCGAAGAAGACAAGCAGAAGAAGCAGGAGAAGAAGCAGAAGCAGGAAAAGAAGCAGAAGCAGGAGACGAAACAGGAAATATACCGATATATTATATAAACTGTCTACCTGTCCCGTTCTTTTGTTTCGCCACTCCGTAAATAATACAACTGTTCCCCCAACGCAGAAATGTACGCAGCACCCAAACAACCCACCTAACCTATCGAGGCTGAGGCATAGAAATCGTCCATATTATGGGAATCTATTTTTTTTCCATTGCGTTGCATTTTTCACGAATTGGTCGATTCAGTTAGAATGCAACTTAGTAGTTGTTGTCGTTGTTTCCACTGTCGTTGTTGCATTAATTTTTGTTGCAATGTTGCTGCTTTTATTTTATTTCATAAAAAATAATAATTTTTTTAATTAAGTAATTAAATTATTATTATTATTATTATTATTATTATTAAATAACAAATACAAAAACAATTCCATGTTTTTTACTGTAATCATTAATGCAGATTCAATCTTTTTTTATTTTTTAATACATTTCTACAAATTATGTTGAAATTTATATAATAATTTACAATGCAAGCATCGATAAAGAAAATTGAAACATTGTGAAACAAAAGAGAAACATGGCGCACCAAATTTAAAACATTACGACACAAGATTTGATCATTGTTAAACAAAGATCCCAGAGGCAGAGAGAACTCACCAAGAGGCAGAGAGAACTCACCAAGAAACAGAGAGAACTCACCAAAAGACAGAGAGAACTCACCAAGAGACAGAGGTAAATATTCGCAAGACTCTAGTGTCGAGTGTGACTTAATGAGGTGCAATGGGCGACGAGGTCTTAGCAACATCTTGCAAGAGAGCACTGACCCCTTCAACCACCATTACCCCCTCCCTCCCCTCCCCCCCTGACTCACGCACTTGCAAGCATCACCACTGCAGCCTTGCTGTATACGGCTTCCCTCTCCTGAACGCTAGTGTGCGCGTTTTAAGGCGAAAACTAATTAAAATATAACAATAAACTCAAAATCAATATCAACAAATATAAAACGCTGGTATACCTAACGCTAACCTATACCTATAATAAGTAATAATTGTAATTACGAAGCAATAAGATGCTTATCTTAACATACTAAGAAGGTTAGGTGAGGTCGGTGTTTTCTATGAAGCTTTTCAAGGTAAAATAAAATATTCACAATTAGTATGTCACATATGCACGTATTTAATAAGTCAATATTGACTATACGAAAGTGCGAGAACGGGTTGAGCCATTGAACATGGCTATACCAAACTGTAGGAAAAACTCTACGGACCTCACAACCCACAGTTTACTATTCAATTTTTCAGGGAAATCTACTTAAAAACTTCGAAGTTCTATTCCATCAAGACCCAGAAGCCTAAAACGAGAGAAAAATTAAAAACTTTGACAAGATTAGGAAATTATAAAGAAAAATCAGAATACAAGATTAGCAAAAATTATGATAATCAGGCTGGAAGGAGACAAATGAAGAGGGCGGATTCTGATTAGCAGGAGGTCTGATTAGAGACCTCTAATATTATGGGAAGGGTAACCCTCTCTCTCCCTCTCACAACAGTGCCAGTTATAGGAAGGAAAACCTGTTCCTTCCCACCCACAGCAGTTCCAGTTATGTCTAGTGCAATCTGCAATCTTCTCGCACAGTGTCAATCATGTGCAACACAGCCTGCTCCCTTCTCCCCCCAGCTCCCCCCTCCCCCCCCTCCCAGTGTCAATCATGTGCAACACAGCCTGCTCCCTTCTCCCCCCCAGCTCCCCACTCCCAGTGCCAGTCATGTGTAGAGAAGCTTGGACCTTCTGTGATCGTTCTCTTCCATTCCATCAATTCATACCAATAATTATAATGAACAACAGACACACATACTTGTATGAATACTCACCAACATGTACACGTGTACAGATGTGTGAGTGAGTGATTCATTCCACGTAAAACTCAACAGGATATGTACACAAGTCTGAACATAACTGGTTTTATACAAAAGGTAACTCGCAATTACGTGTACATCAACATGTACATTGTCCTTAACACCGCTACAATTACTACCATTCTCCACGCCACCACTATCCCCACCACCACCACTACCACTATCCCCACCACCACCTAAACCCTCCACACTACCACCAACACCTGCATACGACCCTACGTCCTCACCACTAATACCACACACACACCACTTGAGTCACCCCATGAACCCTACTATAATTAAAGTTCTAAAGTTGACCATAAACTCACCGCCGTGAATGAGCTGGTGGGAGTTCAGAGACCATCCCAGACGACACAACACATAAAGTGGGTCAAACTTAACCAGGAGGATACTTTGTATCAATGAAAATTGATGGAAAATTATAATATAGATCGGAAAAAATATGGATTTATGACAAGCAAGGTCTAAGTTTCTCTCTCTCTCTCTCTCTCTCTCTCTCTCTCTCTCTCTCTCTCTCTCTCTCTCTCTCTCTCTCTCTCTCTCTCTCTCTCTCTCTCTCTCTCTCTGTAAATCTAGCCAAATAGAGTCACGGAGCTCGAAGATTAGCGGATCCTTTGCCATGGTGGTTGGCGAGGGTTGAATGAGGGTCTTAACTGGGCTCTGACTGGCCAGTCCCAGCATAGTGTGGGCTTACCAAGTCTCCTCACTTGATCCTCAATTCCACCGCACGGAATAAAAATTTGGAGAGCAGGCTTGGGGAGTCTGGCGGTAACTCGCTTCCACATGGAGTCTCTTACCCTCCGGAAATTCTTTCCTGGTGGAGTCCTGGGGCCAGATTCACGAAGCAGTTACACAAGCACTTACGAACCTGTACATCTTTTCTGAATCTTTGGCGGCTTTGTTTACAATTATTAAACAGTTAATGAGTTCCGAAGCACCAGGAGGCTGTTTATAACAATAGCAACAGTTGATTGGAAAGTTTTTATGCTTGTATACTGTTTAATAAATTAGTATATTTTGGTAGCAGTCTTTCCTGTAGACATATATTATTAAATATGACCGAAAAAGTAAGATTAATAATTCTAACACGAATTTTATCAATGTTTCTTATATTTTTCTTCACTGTTGATGGTAACTGAAAAATCAATTCTCCAAAATTCATTTTTATTTCTAGTCTTTTTATTTCTAAATAAAAATGAATTTTGGAGAATTGATTTTTCAGTTACCATCAACAGTGAAGAAAAATATAAGAAACATTGAGAAAATTCGTGTTAGAATTATTAATCTTACTTTTTCGGTCATATTTAATAATATATGTTTAATAAATGTAAACAAAACCGTCAAAGATTGAGGAAAGATGTACACGTTCGTAAGTACTTGCGTAACTGCTTCGTGAATCTGGCCCCTGATTCGCTTGGGTTCTTAACCCGCCGCTGAAGTTCTTGTGTACCCTCCTATCTTCAGGCAACCTAAAGGTTGTTTCTTGAACATATGTTCCTGCGGCCTGGCCTCTGAGGCTTCCTGGTTAATGGTCTAGTTAAGCAGACTGTTCAATGCCGCTGTGCACAGTCTGACGTAGGAATTACAGCCTGGTTGATCAGGTAGCTTTTGGAGGGGTACCTTGATGTTCATGATATTGTTCTTTAAGAGTACTTATTAATCTCTTATGTCTCCAAGACGCTTTTTGTGCAGTGATGATGTATGTTTCTTTCTCTCTCTAGGGAGCCGGTCGGCCGAGCGGACAGCACACTGGACTTGTGATCCTGTGGTCCTGTGTTCGATCCCAGGCGCCGGCGAGAAACAATGGGCAGAGTTTCTTTCATCCTATGCTCCTGTTACCTAGCAGTAAAATAGGTACCTGGGTGTTAGTCAGCTGTCACGGGCTGCTTCCTGGGGGTGGAGGCCTGGTCGAGGACCGGGCCGCGGGGACACTAAAACCCCGAAATCATCTCAAGAGATAATCTCTGGTTGACCAGACCACCAGCCAGAAGGCCTTGTCAGAGACCGGGCCATAGGGGCGTTGATCCCCGGAATTATCGCAAGATGACCGCAAGGTAAGGTAATCCTATGTTCAAGAGAGCTCATGTTGAGTGATCGTTAGCGATCAGAGTAATTTAACTGTTTAATTAAATAGATTCGGCAATGGATGTTCTTGGCGTGTTCTTCATGTCTGCAAGTTCTCCAGCTTTGAACTGGGCTGTTATGTTCTCAGATATCTCACCTACTGTTGTTATTATTATAACTTTCTCTCGTGTAAATAATTCACTGTAAATTTGTGTACACTAACCTAACTGTAAATGCACAAAACAGACATTAATAAAGTGATTGATTGACTGATTGATTGATTGGTTAATGTGTAACAATATTCCACTGTAGTTAGTACTGTTCTAAAAATTGTCATAACAGGTGTGACATCTGTTGTTTGAAGGTTCTTCATAAATCAATCCTCTTTCATCAACATATAAAAGCCTCTGTATTGTATTCATCAAAAGCAAGTTTGTGAACCTTTGCAATATACGATAAAACAACTTTGAGGAATCTCAAACAAGTGATGAGTTCTCCCATGTTGTAATTTGTGAGTTGTAAAGTGCTAAGGACTTTACAACCCACAACTACACCTGTGGCTATTGTGTTATTGATGCATTGTTCTCAGCATGTCTCAAAGATTCCTGTCGATTTTAAATCTTACATGTTATCTTACATGTAAATGCTACCTTACATATGCACACTGGAATCACCATGTGTAGGCGATGAGTCGCAATAACGTGGCTAAAGTATGTTGACCAGACCACATACTAGAAGGTGAAGGGACGACGACGTTTCGGTCCGTCCTGGACCATTCTCAAGTCGATTGAGAAGCAGGGAGAACACATGACTGGAATCACCATAGTGTGATATATCTATTAGGATATATAGAGGTCATACCATGGGATCCAATTCATGTTTCTGGGGTATGTGTAGAGAGGCCAGGAAAGTAGATTCGATCCGATTATAATGACTCAATATTTTCTTATCCTTCGCCTATCTTGTAAAGGTCATACTTTAGTCAATATCTCTCTGGATAAATTATATGACTGGTTATTGACGGTTGTGGTTGAGGGTGGTTATTGAGAGCCGTGATTGAAGGTGGTTATTGACAGATGACAGATGACAGGGAGTGATGGATGTGATTGATGCCTGTGACTGATTGTAATTATCATTTAAGATCGTATACAGTGATGAAACACTGCTGTAATTGAGGGAGGCTATTTGGAAATGCAGGACAATGAACAATTAATTGATCATAAATGACTTTATCTTTATCGGATTTGGCGACGTTAAATTGGAGTATTTTTTCTAAAATTACAATTTAGGTCTGCCATCTCAGCTAAAGTTCCAAATAGTAAGAATTAAACCGGAGGGGACAGAGCTCTTCGGGGATAAGAGAACCAGCGCACCAATCTCAAGCAGGAAAAACACACTTAGTTTATCTCCTATCCTGTCGATTAGATAAGGAAGCACACAATCCTCACATCACAGAAACGTGAAAGGATTGTGTGGATTAGGGGGGGGGGGCTATGAGGAGAGGGTTGAACAGGTGCAAGGATTGACAGTGGATATACTGTCAACTGTGACTGGCACTGATAACTGACAAGTTATATTTGACGGTGCTGTCTAGCGGTCGCCATTGGCTGTGATTACTGATAGGAGTGATTGGAGGTGTGAATTAACTTGCAATTCAAAGTGGTGATTGACAGCTTTATTACGGGCTCGCCATAGCCCGTGCTACATGGACACTTCATCCCGAGTAGCTAAATCTTTAACAACAACAAAGACGGCTGTAACTAACAGCAGATAATGATAAAGTGTGAATAACGAGTGTGTCCCATAACACGATGGATGAACAAAAGCGAATCGTCCTAAAATTTCTTCAGATAACCGAACCGATAACGTAACTATTACTTCGAAATGCCAAAGAAAGAACAATCAATAAATAAAAACAAATATAAATCCTAGTAAACAATAAAAATAATATAAAGCAAAAATACTGTATCACAATTATTATTTGAATAATTAATATTATTATTATTATAAAATCATTGTTTACAAACAAAACATTACTAAAATAGCTTCATTCATGAAAGCGAGTCGGTCGTATCTGGTGTGTGTGGGAGTTTTCATTCTGGGGTCCGCCTGAAATCAATGGTCTGCCTTAGTGCTTGGTGGCATTACCAACTGGATCCGTCCTGACCTCACCACCACCACCACTGTGGTTGGTTAGACCCGCTGGCGCTGAGAAATGAGGGGATTGGGACGAGGGAGGGAGAGAGGGGGTGTGTTGACAGTGGGGAATTGGGGAGTTATGGGTGTTGAAGGTGGGTTGGGGAATGGGGACCTGGGGCGTGTGTTTGTGGATTAAAGGTTTGTTGCAAGTGTGGTGGTGTTTTAGAATTATGTTGAGTAGTTTTTTTGTGTATGGGAATGGGAATGAAAAAAAAACAGGTTGAAATTGTGTGTGTGTGTGTGTGTGTGTGTGTGTGTGTGTGTGTGTGTGTGTGTGTGTGTGTGTGTGTGTGTGTGTGTGTGTGTGTGTGTGTGTATTTGCTTCATTGTGAACACAGGAACGAGCGTCAGCTCTTGGCCCTCGGCTTTTCACCTTTCAGTCGATTAATGACACGGCTCCAAATCCATAAGATTTTCTATAATATATAATTTAAGCATATCTTGATACTCTTAAGACAGAGAAGTTTTCCTTCAAATTTGCGGCTCAAGTGATACTTTCTACCCACGATCTTTTGTGTTGTTTCGTTGTGTTTACTGAACAATTTCCTCCTTCCCTGTTTTCCTCGTCAGAGCCAATAAGTATCTTATATGTAGCGATCATGTGCATAACACCACGATGAGAGTAGACTGTTGATGACATTTCGTCTACAGGTTCAATGTCTATCTATAAATAATGTCGTTCTGTACGAATTTCCTATCTAAGTGGAAGCTCTATGCTCCCTCTCTCACACACTCTCTAGCTTCAATCTGACAGATGTTCCTTCATCCAGGTAAATACCCTCGTTATTCCTGTCTGATCTCGTGTTTTTGTTGGCGCCTTTTGCCTGCAACAACATGGCAGTCAAAAATAGTGCAGCCAATCCTCTCTTTATGTTCCCCTGCTTCATTGTTGATAGTTTATCATAGTGTTACCGATGTTCCATTACCTTCTGTTCTGTATGTGTCCGGAATCTGGCGTCATATGACTGTCGCTGAGACTGACCTGTGCCTTAGCAGCTCTCCTCCTTCTAATTTGATGCTAGAGATAATCGAAAGGAAATTAGTTTTTACACTGTGGAGGAAGAGGACAACGAGGAGGTCGAGGAAAAGGAGGAATGGGAGGAGCAGCAGTGATGGCAATTTCTCAGAAGAGACGAAAGGACGATCCGGACGCTGACCTTTGAGTTAACTTGTAAATTGCTAATGTTACCACTGGATCTGGTCCACTTGTAAATCTTTTGATGTTGTAGCTTTGGCGTTGAGAGCCGAGGTCCTGGGAAGGGTTTTCCTACGAGAGGTGGTCCTTGTAGAGGTGGTCCTTGTAGAGGTGGTCCTGGGGATGGAAGGGGGGGGGACACAGACAGGGAGAGGGGAAGGCAGACAGATAGAGGAGGCAGGAAGAGGCAGACAGAGAGAGAGTAAGGAAGGCAGGGAGGGAAGCAGTCAAGGGGAAGAGGGAGGAAGGAGGCACTAAGGAAGTGAGGAAGGAGACAGTTACTGGAATTGAAAAACAAAGTTATAGGTCCTGAGAGTCAAAATGTATATTTCTTAAGAGCTAAATTATAGACCCTCACAGCCAAATAATTATTAAATATAAAAAATCTTCTAAGCTAATAATTTGTATATACAAAATTTAAACCAACGTTATTGATATTCTACACAAACCTTCTGGCCTTTATATTCAGGTCAATGGATTACTAATACTCACAGCAAGGTTATAGAACTTCCAAGTCTAATAATGGGTTTTAATTATATTTACATTAAAGAATAATTGATTTATGTCTGCAGGTCAAGTTATTGAACTTTAATGCCAAGTCATTTGTCTTCAAACCATGCTATATAGATCTTCCAAGTCAAGGCACTAGTTTTTCAAAGCGAGCTTCAAAGGTCATTAGGAGCAAGCTGGTAGGGTCATCCACAAAGCTACCATTAGCGTTAATAGTGCTTTTGGGTTTTATAAACATCAGACTGCACAGCTGTCCCAAAGTATTATGCCGAGGTGAACATGACTAAAACTTGTGAACAACTGAAATGGGACAAAAATCGATGATAGAAATTGGATCACAAGGGATACTCGCAGATAGCGAGAGAATGACAGGAGAAAATCGTAGATAGCTACTAAATCACAGTAGGAAATCGTAGATAGCGACTGGATCACGGTAGAAAATAGCAGATAGCAACTGGATAACAGGAGGAAATCGCAGATAACGACAGAATCACAGGAAAAAATAGCAGATAGCGACTGAATAAAAGAAGAAAATCGCAGATAGCGACTGGATAACAAGAGGAAATCGCAGATAACGACAGAATCACAGGAAAAAATAGCAGATAGCGACTGAATAAAAGAAGGAAATCGCAGATAGCGACTGCCTCACAGTAGAAAATCGCAGATAACGACTGAATAAAAGAAGGAAATCGCAGATAACAACTGCCTCACAGTAGAAAATCGTAGATAACAACTGGAACACAGGAAAGCAAATCCACAGGATCAGTATAATTGGTTAACATCCACACACACTCCTTACTAATATGCAACAAAAAATTTCAACATGCTACCGTACCGAAGAGCAGCCATTAAGAACACAGCGCTTGACCTCACTTACTGTCAAGTCCATGCACGAGCTCCCTCGAACCACCATCCTCAACAACATTCACCTGAAAACAAAAATGTGGAATGTAAACAAACATGAAGGATTGACTGATAAGCATTGTCTCCTTTTGAGTTTACACAAACATGAGAATAAGACAGGCAGGCCTTGTGCACTGAAGATGCTCTGAGAGATGGTATTGCAGATGCTCTGAGCGTGGACTCTTACACATATATATACATATATATACACACATACATATATATACATATATATACACATATACACATATATATACACATATACACATGTGTATGTGTGTATATGTATTCATATATATACACACATACACACACACACACACACATATATATATATATATATATATATATATATATATATAAATACATATTACATAGACTCTTACACAGAGTAAATCTTCATATACATCACGATTCACGAGATCTTGGTAATATAAAACAAAGTTCAATTCATTACAGAAGGCAGATTTTAGATTTAATTCTAGGAATGTGGTTTATTACCTCTGATTAAGTATAAAAGTTACCCTATGTAAACAATGAAGATAGATTTAGATTTAGACTAAAAATAGATTTAGAAAATATTTTTATCCAAGAGTCTGTTAATTAATATACTCTGGCACTGATTGTCAGACGTTAATTGGGTGGAAGTGGTAGTTGATAATTATCAAAAGAAGGCGCCAAGCCGAGGAGGTTATCTTGAGGTTATCGTGAGATGATTTCGGGGCTTTAGTGTCCCCGCGGCCCGGTCCTCGACCAGGCCTCCACTCCCAGGAAGCAGCCCGTGACAGCTGACAAACACCCAGGTACCTATTTTACTGCTAGGTAACAGGGGCATAGGGTGAAAGATACTCTGCCCATTGTTTCTCGCCGGCGCCCAGGATCGAACCCGGGACCACAGGATCACAAGTCCAGCGTGCTGTCCGCTTGGCCGACCGTCTCCCTCAGGAGACTATGTAGTGTTGCCAACGCAGTGGGAGGGAGAGAATTATCAGGAAAAGCGTCAAACCATTATGACTATACAGCACATGGAAGGGGTCAGGATAAGGAATTGGGATGGGACGGGGGGGAAGGAATGGTGCTGAACAACTTGGACGGTCGGGGATTGAACGCCGACTTGCAAGAAGCGAGACCGTCGCTCTACCGTCCACCCCAAGTGGCTGGCAAGGCAGTGGAAGTAAATCATAGATGGTTCGAGGAAGACCAACAGCGACGCAGTAAGGCCAACTCCGGGAAGTCAATTCTAAGAACGTAGTCTACGCGGACTCTAGCTATTGCGACGTGTGTTAGGCTCTTGGTGTGGTGGACAGAACACTGGACGCGTAATCCCGTGGTCCCGGGTTCGATCCCGGGCGCCGGCGAGAAACAATGGGCAGAATTTCTTTTACCCTGATTCCCCTGTTACCTAGCAGTAAATAGGTACCTGGGAGTTAGTCAGCTGTCACGGGCTGCTTCCTGGGGATGGAGGCCTGGTCGAGGACCGGGCCGCGGGGACACTAAAGCCCCGAAATCATCTCAAGATATAACCTCAAGAAGGAGGGCGGTAGAGTTAGTAGAGTTATCAGTTATACAGTAACATATATAATGAAGTAGACGGCAGGGATAACAGATAGACTAACAGCTATTCTTGTTGGTCGGCGTTCGATCCCCCGATGGTGCAAGTGGTTAGGCACCATTCCTTCACACCGTCCTATCCCAGCTCCTTGTTTTCATATCCTTTCCAATTGATATATAGTAATACTGGTTTATCGCTTTCTATCGCGGTTAGATCGACAGGATGAACAACCCAGCGGGTTTTCTTCCTATTGGGGAGTGTTGTACATGCTGCTATGTCCACTCACAGGATGAGTGGCGCTGCCCAATACTGTCACTATGGCGGTGTGTCCACTCACAGGATGAGTGACGCTGCCCAATACTGTCACTATGGCGGTGTGTCCACTCACAGGATGAGCGGCGCTGCCCAATACTGTCACTATGGCGGTGTGTCCACTCACAGGATGAGTGGCGCTGCCCAATACTGTCACTATGGCGGTGTGTCCACTCACAGGATGAGTGGCGCTGCCCAATACTGTCACTATGGCGGTGTGTCCACTCACAGGATGAGTGACGCTGCCCAATAAACTCGCCCTTCGGGGCAAAATTTAACAAATTTAAATCTCATTGTTCGTTAAACTCTACGGTCGCATCCATCCCAGGTTCACATATATTTCTGCCTGATACAATAGTTTTCATTGGGCAACATTACGCGACAATGAAAGTAAATGTCACTTTTATTAATACGTATAAATGCTTCTAGTTTCAAGTCAGTATGATGAGGCATTCACGATAAAAAATGATTTATTGAAAGACAATAAATATATAGTCGCCTTTGTTATCATGAGCTTTGAGGAAAGGTCCTTCCTCATGTTATCATGAGCTTTGAGGAAAGGTCCTTCCTCATGTTATCATGAGCTTTGAGGAAAGGTCCTTCCTCATAAACCCCATCTCTAGCATCATGAGTGAGGCAAAATCTTTCCTCACACACTCACCTCTACCGTCGTGAGGTGTGAGGCAATAAACTTCCTCACACTCCTACCTACAGCCTCATGAAGGGCGGGGCAAGAGGGCGGCCTTCTCCACACACACACACACGCCTCTCCTGTCCTCTGCGAACTTGTTCCTAGTGTGAACGTCGATACCGTCGCCTGCTCTCGTTCTCTCCCTTTCCTCTCGTTCTCCATCTCTGTCTTTCCTCTCGTTCTCCATCTCTGTCTTTCCTCTCGTTCTCCATCTCTGTCTTTCCTCTCGTTCTCCATCTCTGTCTTTCCTCTCGTTCTCCATCTCTATCTTTCCTCTCGTTCTCCATCTCTGTCTTTCCTCTCGTTCTCCATCTCTGTCTTTCCTCTCGTTCTCCATCTCTGTCTTTCCTCTCGTTCTCCATCTCTGTCTTTCCTCTCGTTCTCCATCTCTGTCTTTCCTCTCGTTCTCCATCTCTGTCTTTCCTCTCGTTCTCCATCTCTGTCTTTCCTCTCGTTCTCCATCTCTGTCTTTCCTCTCGTTCTCCATCTCTGTCTTTCCTCTCGTTCTCCATCTCTGTCTTTCCTCTCGTTCTCCATCTCTGTCTTTCCTCTCGTTCTCCATCTCTGTCTTTCCTCTCGTTCTCCATCTCTGTCTTTCCTCTCGTTCTCCATCTCTGTCTTTCCTCTCGTTCTCCATCTCTGTCTTTCCTCTCGTTCTCCATCTCTGTCTTTCCTCTCGTTCTCCATCTCTGTCTTTCCTCTCGTTCTCCATCTCTGTCTTTCCTCTCGTTCTCCATCTCTGTCTTTCCTCTCGTTCTCCATCTCTGTCTTTCCTCTCGTTCTCCATCTCTGTCTTTCCTCTCGTTCTCCATCTCTGTCTTTCCTCTCGTTCTCCATCTCTGTCTTTCCTCTCGTTCTCCATCTCTGTCTTTCCTCTCGTTCTCCATCTCTGTCTTTCCTCATTCCTCATCTCTCCTTCTCTATTTAAATCTTTAATTTGTACCCACCTCATTTTCTGTCTCCTCTCTCGATCTTTCTCCCTCTTTGACTGCCTGATTAGCCTAATCACTTGGGCTGGACGGTAGAGCGACAGTCTCGCTTCATGCAGGTCGGCGTTCGATCCCCGACCGTCCAAGTGCTTGGACACCATTTCTCTCTCCTCGTCTCATCCCAAATCCTTAATCCCTTCCAAGTGCTATATACAGTCGTAATGGCTTGACGCTTTCTTCTCTTCTGCTTTGATTCTGTTCATCTGTAAGAATCTTTATCTGCTTTGAATTTTATTAAAATTTCTGTCTGTGTTCTATTCTTGCTCTCAGACTTTCTTTCTCCTGCTCTGGGAATATTTGCTTGTCTACTGGAGTATTTATGGCTCAATAAAGCTGTCCAACAGCTAGGCAAAGGGTCGTTGGACCTCCTGTGCCAGAGATTCCATTGTGGTTATTTATGATATCATCTGCGCCTTCATGAACGCCACCAAAATTTAATGATATCATCTGGAAGTACTGGAACGTTATCAACATCTAATGATGTCATCTGGATGTACTGGAACGTTATCAATATCTAATGATGTCATCTGGATGTACTGGAACGTTATCAACATCTAATGATGTCATCTGGATGTACTGGAACGTTATCAATATCTAATGATGTCATATGGATGTACTGGAACGTTATCAATATCTAATGATGTCATCTGGATGTACTGGAACGTTATCAACATCTAATGATGTCATCTGGATGTACTGGAACGTTATCAACATCTAATGATGTCATCTGGATGTACTGGGACGTTATGAATATCTAATGATGTCATCTGGATGTACTGGAACGTTATCAATATCTAATGATGTCATCTGGATGTACTGGAACGTTATCAACATCTAATGATGTCATCTGGATGTACTGGAACGTTATCAACATCTAATGATGTCATCTGGATGTACTGGAACGTTATCAATATCTAATGATGTCATCTGGATGTACTGGAACGTTATCAATATCTAATGATGTCATCTGGATGTACTGAAACGTTATCAACATCTAATGATGTCATCTGGAAGTACTGGAACGTTATCAACATCTAATGATGTCATCTGGATGTACTAGAACGTTATCAATATCTAATGATGTCATCTGGATGTACTGGAACGTTATCAACATCTAATGATGTCATCTGGAAGTACTGGAACGTTATCAACGTCTAATGATGTCATTTGGACGTACTGGAACCTTATCAACATCTAATGATATCACCTGTACACATACGAACTTTACGAAGACCTAATGAAGTCACCTAATATTAAAGAATGTCAACAAAAAAGCCGAAATGACATCACTCCGGAAAACATGGAGGCTTTCTGTGGTTTTTGAAATTACTTAAAGCTCCGTGAACATTAGTCAATTAATTAAAATTATGACTCTTGGAGCATTAAGAATACCCTAATAGTTTAAGGACCACATACCCGACTGCTACTGGGACTCAATCAATGGACATCGGCTTGCAAGAGCGATATACGACTAACTATCGTTACCTCATGCAGACGAGGAGTCACAATAACGTGGCTAAAGTATGTTGACCAGACCACACACTAGAAGGTGAAGGGACGACGACGTTTCGGTCCGTCCTGGACCATTCTCAAGTCGATTGAGAATGGTCCAGGACGGACCGAAACGTCGTCGTCGTCGTCCCTTCACCTTCTAGCGTGTGTGGTCTGGTCAAAATATAATTACCTCAGCCATCATAGCGTTACAAATAATTAGTGAATTAATGACGATGTCTCGGGCTTGTAGAATAGGTAAATATCCTTAGTGACATCACATGGAAGTCACTCAGCTCCTAGAGGATGTAATCAGGTAACAGAATCGTCACGACGTCACCTGTGACTAGCCTCACGAAGTCACTGATTAAATCAGCTCATAAACTAATTAATATAAGGAAATCAAGTAGTTTGCCTGAAGAAAGATGTACATGTTTCGTCAGATTAACCTTCTCCAAGCTTCACAAAGGAGATTAAACAGTGGGAAAACAACCTTCTACCATCCCCTCCCCCCCCAATTCCATTCGCACCACGTGTCAAACCTGTTCGAACGTGTCCTTCGCCCACGTGTCCGCCCGCACACACGCACGCACGCACGTACTTCTCGAGATAAAAATCTGCAACAGTGAAGTACCATTTAACGTGGATTTAATTAATCATGGAATTTAAATGAACAATTCCGTGTACCACATTAGCATACTGGTGATGTAGGGAGGGCCCTGTCCACGCCCCCAGAGCTTAGTAGCTTGGACGGGTTACGAGGACGGGCCACGAGGACGGGCCACGAGGACGGGCCACAAGGACGGGGCTACGAGGACGCGCCACGAGGACGGGCCACGAGGACGTGCCACAAAGACGGGCCACGAGGACGGGCCACGAGGACGGGCCACAAAGACGGGCCACGAGGACGGGCCACAAAGACGGGCCACGAGGACGGGCCACGAGGACGGGCCACGAGGACGGGCCACGAGGACGGGCAGCAGAGACGGGTACGGTCGCCAGCCAGTAAACATGGCTCTGGTGATCCCAGCCTCCACACATTCAACATTCACGGCAACTTTAAACACTCCCGGAATATCGGTTTTCTCTCCCTGCCAGAGCCCTCCCATCCCATGACTGCCGGGACGCTGGGAGGGTTGGTAGGGACGCTGGGAGGGTTGGTAGGGACGCTGGGAGGGTTGGTAGGGTCGCTGGGAGGGTTGGTAGGGACGCTGGGAGGGTTGGTAGGGACGCTGGGAGGGTTGGTAGGGACGCTGGGAGGGTTGGTAGGGACGCTGGGAGGGTTGGTAGGGACGCTGGGAGGGTTGGTAGGGTCGCTGGGAGGGTTGGTAGGGACGCTGGGAGGGTTGGTAGGGTCGCTGGGAGGGTTGGTAGGGTCGCTGGGAGGGTTGGCAGGGACGCTGGGAGGGTTGGCAGGGTCGCTGGGAGGGTTGGTAGGGACGCTGGGAGGGTTGGTAGGGACGCTGGGAGGGTTGGTAGGGACGCTGGGAGGGTTGGTAGGGACGCTGGGAGGGTTGGTAGGGACGCTGGGAGGGTTGGTAGGGACGCTGGGAGGGTTGGTAGGGACGCTGGGAGGGTTGGTAGGGTCGCTGGGAGGGTTGGCAGGGACGCTGGGAGGGTTGGTAGGGACGCTGGGAGGGTTGGTAGGGACGCTGGGAGGGTTGGCAGGGACGCTGGGAGGGTTGGTAGGGTCGCTGGGAGGGTTGGTAGGGACGCTGGGAGGGTTGGCAGGGCGGCAGGGTGGTAGTGGGGGTGTATATGGACCAGCAAAGGTCTAAACAGAGGTTAGGGGCGAGGCAGAAATTGTGGGGGTGTGTGGTGGGGGGGGGGGTGAGAAGAGCCAGCTGTGAAGGGGGGCCTGGGGGAGATGGGGGGGGGGTTGAACTGAGCGACCCCTAACCTTTCCTCCCCTCCTTCATAACCCCTCCCTCCCCCCCCCCTCCCCTCCCCCCTCTCTTCTCCTCTTCAAGAACCCCTTCCAATCTTCTCATTTGCTCTTCCCTTTATCTTTCTCATACATCTTCCCGTTGTTGCTATTCCTCATTACTGTCAGTTCTCTCCATTCCCTTTTTCTTTCTACCTCATCTCTCCTCCCTCATCTAGCCTTTCCTATGTCCTCTTCCCCTACTTTATCTCCCCTTATCTGGTCTCTCTCCTTTACTCATTTTAGGTGGTGGGTGATGCTGTTCTGACCACTATTGTGCTTTCTCTTTTATTTTATAATCCCGTCTCTCCCTGTCTCGTGTGCCCCCCCCCCCCCCTCGTCCCTATCACAATTCCCACCCCTCTTACCTTGAGGTTACCTTGAGGTGATTTCGGGGCTTTAGTGTCCTCGCGGCCCGGTCCTCGACCAGGCCTCCACCCCCAGGAAACAGCCCGTGACAACTGACTAACACCCAGGTACCTATTTACTGCTAGGTAACAGGGGGCATTGGGTGAAAGAAACTCTGCCCATTGTTTCTCGCCGGCGCCCGGGATCGAACCCAGGGTAGTTCAACACATTTAACTTCTGTTGTGAAGATCGAGTTAAGTACAAAGTTTTCCATCTATGAAAAGTGTTCATGACATCATCTTGAAGACGTCATTAAGAACATTAAGAACATCAATTATTCGTTACCATCTGTATTCTTACCTGTCTCCTTGGTTCCCTCCTCTAACGAGACCAAGTTAGTAAGTAAAAGTAAGTAAAACTGGGCAAGTTAGTGAGCAATTCTGAAAAGATATGTGTTCAGCCAGGAATACTCACAGTGTCTAGATATCATTTAAGGACGAACTAGGCGCCTCTCGCTTTCAATTTGCATATAAAACTGGTTATTCAACAACGCTCTGTAGTTTGGTTGCGGCGGAAACTATTCAGTACTGCAATTCGCAATGTACCTCTGTTCTCTCTCTCTCTCTCTCTCTCCCTCTGTCTCTCTCTCTCTCTCTCTCTCTCTCTCTCTCTCTCTCTCTCTCTCTCTCTCTCTCTCTCTCTCTCTCTCTCTCTCTCTCTCTCTCTCTCTCTCTCTCTCTCTCTCCTTTCTCTCTCTCCTTTCTCTCTCTCTCTCTCTCCCTCTCTCTCTCTCTCTCTCTCTCTCTCTCTCTCTCTCTCTCTCTCTCTCTCTCTTGATACTTCCAAAGCTTTCGACAAAGCTGAACTCATCAGACGTTTTAGAGAATTGCTAAGCAGAAACGTACGTAGAGTCATCACTAGATATTTATATATTATCAGGTATGTAAATTAACTGTGAAACAGAGTAATGTTTTCTCTGAAAATTTCCCCCTAAACGTGGAGTTAAACAAGACGAAGACGAATAACATCAAAGGAATGAGATTCGCCAGAGATCTTATCGAGGTAAACGAGGTGGATTCGAACCCAAATTATCCAACTATTCTGAAAATCAGAACAACCATCGAAAGAGTACACGCAATCGGCATATTTCAGCACGTAGCAGAGTGCAGGTTGACAGTGTTATTCATCGGTTGAATAACACTGTTATTCAGTGTTATGACAGGCTGATTCATCGGCAGTTAACAGTGTTAACTGCCGATGAATTAATCTAGCATTGCCAACACGTAAGCGATCCAGAGGTTACACACAGAAATCACATCAAATACGCTTCCTTAACTCAGTCGATTAAGGCAGCGTCTGGGATGCTCTCGGACGCAAGTTCGAATCCTCGTCACGGCCCTTGTGGATTTGTTCGATCCAGAGGTGTTTCACTCTCCCCACCGCCGTCTTGGGAGTGTCACATTCTTGATATGTCAGAGAAGTTGAAGATTCAGTTCTCCAACCCTGCAGATATTTTACACATCTGCTGGTGGATGTTGACAGCTCGCCACATAGCTGCTATCCATCATGGCTATCACTAGCGACAGGTGTTGACAGCTTGCCACATAGCTGCTATCCATCATGGTCATCACTGGCGACAGGTGTTGACAGCTCGCCACATAGCTGCTATCCATCATGGTCATCACTGGCGACAGGTGTTGGCAGCTTGTCACATATTTATCATAAGCACACACAAGAGCGCCGAGCTCTTTTGGGTGGTGTGTGGAAGCCCCGTGTGGCGAGTTGAAGCCCCGTGTGGCGAGTTGAAGCCTCATGTGGCGTGTGGAAGCCTCACGTGACGTGTGGAAGCCTCACGTGGCGTGTGGAAGCCTCATGTGGCGTGTGGAAGCCTCATGTGGCGTGTGGAAGCCTCACATGGCGTGTGGAACCCTCACGTGGCGTGTGGAAGCCTCATGTGGCGTGTGGAAGCCTCACGCGGCGTGTGGAAGCCTCACGTGGCGTGTGGAAGCCTCATGTGGCGTGTAGAAGCCTCATGTGGCGTGTGGAAGCCTCATGTGGCGTGTAGAAGCCTCATGTGGCGTGTGGAAGCCTCACGTGGCGTGTGGAACCCTCACGTGGCGTGTGGAAGCCCTTGTGAAGCCCTGGGTTACAATAACCCGCCGTCCGCTCTCCTCCAACTCTAATTATGACTGCTCAAAGGGCGCTTAAAAATAGAAGCCAATGAATTAGCAAGTATGAGCGAGGATGTGAACTGGTGAGACGCTGACAAGTATACACGCCTGAAGCTTGGCGAGGGGAATATATCGGTTTATGACCTACACGAAGATTACGACCGCTCCAAGCAACAGCCTGTTGGACCAAGTTATCACAAGTCGGCCCTGGCCTGACGGGTTTGGGGAGGAGTAGAACTCACAAGACCCTCTAAAGGTATGTTCCAGATATGCTGCTTGTTGGCTAGTGGTTCATACATCAACCCGTTCTCGCACTTTCTTTAAGTCAATATTGACTTATTAAATAAGTGCATATGTTACATACTAATTTATTGTAAATATTTTAGTTTACCTTGAAAAGCTTCATAGAAAACACCGACCTTACCTAACCTTCTTAGTATGTTAAGATAAGCATCTTATTGCTTCGTAATTACAATTATTACTTAACCTATACCTATAATAGGTTAAGTAATAATTGTAATTACGAAGCAATAAGATGCATATCTTAACATACTAAGAAGGTTAGGTAAGGTCGGTGTTTTCTATGAAGCTTTTCAAGGTAAACTAAAATATTTACAATAAATTAGTATGTAACATATGCACTTATTTAATAAGTCAATATTGACTATAAGAAAGTGCGAGAACGGGTTGAATACTTTTGAAGCACTGATTATCCCGCCATTTAAAAACAGATCTACTGTGGCTGGACCCTCTGAAACCCAACCACTTGAGCTGGACGGTAGAGCGACGGTCTCGTTTTTTGCAGGTCGACGTTCAATCCCCCGACCGTCCATAAGTGGTTGGGTACCATTCCTTCCCTTCGGCCCATCCCAAATCCTTATCTTGATCCCTTCCAAGTGCTATATAATGATAATGGCTTGGCGCTTTCTCCCCTAGTTCCCTTCCCCTTTGCTCGAATCTATGGTACTTTCATGTACACATAGATTTCTCCTTATAGTTGCCCTTTATATGCCATTCTATTTGCTACTATTCATGTAAAACTTTGTGTCCATTTTATATATATTAGATCAATTTCATGTTTTTTACCAATTGTAATATTAAACACAAATCGAAACTGTCTTTATTTTCCGCTTGTTACAACTTGTAATAAAGTTGTTCCATCTTGGCTTAACGTGTTTATGACGTATTAGAACGTTGTTACAACTTGCTATATTGGTTGTTATAACTGGTTAGGAGGTGTTAAAACTTGTTCGAACGTTGTACCAACGTCGTAGTTTCGGTGTGTGTGTGGCGGGAATGCAGGAAAATTTGTTAATGGGTTGTTGTCGCAGCTGCTGATGCTTGTCTCCTCTGGCTTGGTGGTGCGTGTGTTCGTGAAGCCGCCAGGCAGAGAGTTCGATTCCATACTACGGCCCCCGTCGGAGACAGAAAGCCTGCACATAGATATATTGCCCAATCGCTTCTGTCCCGCCCGAGGAGTGAACCAACTGGTCCCTCAGTTGTTAGGCAATCATGAATAACAAATGAGTGTTTGCTTAATAAATCCTCAAAGAGCCAGCCATTACCCCTAAGGGCTGTTAGCTGTAATTACCAGTTATCTTGAGGTTATCTTGAGGTTATCTTGAGATGATTTCTGGGCTTAGCGCCCCCCAGGTAGCAGCCCGTAGCAGCTGTCCAACTCCCAGGCACCTATTTACTGCTAGGTAACAGGGGCATTAGGGGTGAAAGAAACATTTTGCCCATTTGTCTCCGCCTTCACCGGGGATCGAACCCGGAACCTCAGGACTACGAATCCGAAGCGTTGTCTACTCAGCTGTCAGACGCCCTTGAGCTGTCAGAGTGTCAGGCTGTCAGGGTTATCTTGAGGTTATCTTGAGATGATTTCGGGGCTTTAGTGTCCCCGCGGCCCGGTCCTCGACCAGGCCTCCACCCCCAGGAAGCAGCCCGTGACAGCTGACTAACACCCAGGTACCTATTTTACTGCTAGGTAACAGGGGGCATAGGGTGAAAGAAACTCTGCCCAGTGTTTCTCGCCGGCGCCTGGGATCGAACCCAGGACCACAGGATCACAAGTCCAGCGTGCTGTCCGCTCGGCCGACCGGGTGCTTGAACAACAATTGTATTTCTGGACTGAAAGGTATTGGTGGTATTTTATCCATCAAATTAGCTGCAACAGTGCTAATAGTAGCTGCAACAGTGCCAATAGTAGCTGCAACAGTGCCAATAGTAGCTGCAACAGTGCCAATAGTAGCTGCAACAGTGCCAATAGTAGCTGCAACAGTGCCAATAGTAGCTGCAACAGTGCCAACAGCAGCAGCTGCAACAGTGCCAACAGCAGCAGCTGCAACAGTGCCAACAGCAGCAGCTGCAACAGTGCCAACAGCAGCAGCTGCAACAGTGCCAACAGCAGCAGCTGCAACGGTGCCAACAGTAGCTGCAACAGTGCCAACAGCAGCAGCTGCAACAGTGCCAACAGCAGCAGCTGCAACAGTGCCAACAGCAGAAGCTGCAACAGTGCCAACAGCAGCAGCTGCAACAGTGCCAACAGCAGCAGCTGCAACAGTGCCAACAGCAGCAGCTGCAACAGTGCCAACAGCAGAAGCTGCAACAGTGCCAACAGCAGCAGCTGCAACAGTGCCAACAGCAGCAGCTGCAACAGTGCCAACAGCAGCAGCTGCAACAGTGCCAACAGCAGCAGCTGCAACAGTGCCAACAGCAGCAGCTGCAACAGTGCCAACAGCAGCAGCTGCAACGGTGCCAACAGTAGCTGCAACAGTGCCAATAGTAGCTGCAACAGTGCCAACAGCAGCAGCTGCAACAGTGCCAACAGCAGCAGCTGCAACAGTGCCAACAGCAGCAGCTGCAACAGTACTAACAGCAGAAGCTGCAACAGTGCCAACAGTAGCAGCAACAGTGCCAATAGCAGCTGCAACAGTGCCAGCAGCAGCTGCAACAGTACTAACAGCAGAAGCTGTAACAGTGCCAACAGTAGCTGCAACAGTGCTAACAGCAGAAGCTGTAACAGTGCCAACAGCAGCTGCAACAGTACTAACAGCAGAAGCTGTAACAGTGCCAACAGCAGCTGCAACAGTACTAACAGCAGAAGCTGTAACAGTGCCAACAGTAGCTGCAACAGTGCTAACAGCAGAAGCTGTAACAGTGCCAACAGTAGCTGCAACAGTACTAACAGCAGAAGCTGTAACAGTGCCAACAGTAGCTGCAACAGTACTAACAGCAGAAGCTGTAACAGTGCCAACAGTAGCTGCAACAGTACTAACAGCAGAAGCTGTAACAGTGCCAACAGTAGCTGCAACAGTGCTAACAGCAGAAGCTGTAACAGTGCCAACAGTAGCTGCAACAGTACTAACAGCAGAAGCTGTAACAGTGCCAACAGTAGCTGCAACAGTACTAACAGCAGAAGCTGTAACAGTGCCAACAGTAGCTGCAACAGTGCTAACAGCAGAAGCTGTAACAGTGCCAACAGTAGCTGCAACAGTGCTAACAGCAGTAGCTGTAACAGTGCCAACAGTAGCTGCAACAGTGCTAACAGCAGAAGCTGTAACAGTGCCAACAGTAGCTGCAACAGTGCTAACAGCAGAAGCTGTAACAGTGCCAACAGTAGCTGCAACAGTACTAACAGCAGAAGCTGTAACAGTGCCAACAGGTTCTGTAACAGTGCCAACAGTAGCAGCAACAGTGCCAACAGTAGCAGCAGCAACAGTGCCAACAGCAGAAGGTTCAACAGTGTAGCTCCCTCGACCTGTTCACTAGGGGTCCAAAGTAAGCTTCCTCAATAGTCAACCCACCGAGCCAACAACAACACCCGAACGAACCACGATCAATAAATGGCATCATAAGAGCCCTTTTGCGACCACGTCAGATATAAATGGCTATCTTATCTCTTCCTTCCAAGGCCTTTGCGGGACACCGACAACCTAACTGATCAACGTGAATCAGAGAGCTGCTGATAGGAAATAACGGTTCTATATTTTGATTAGTTTCCTTCGGAGTGCCAAAGGGGGCGCTGTCGTTGTTTCTCCTTGTTTGAGTGTGTTGTTTGTGTGTGTGTGTTGTTTGAGTGTGTTCTTGTTTGAGTGTGTTCTTGTTTGTGTGTGCTGTTGTTTGAGTGTGTTCTTGTTTGTGTGTGTTCTTGTTTGAGTGTGTTCTTGTTTGAGTGTGTTCTTGTTTGAGTGTGTTCTTGTTTGAGTGTGTTGTTGTTTGAGTGTGTTCTTGTTTGAGTGTGTTGTTGTTTGAGTGTGTTCTTGTTTGAGTGTGTTCTTGTTTGAGTGTGTTCTTGTTTGAGTGTGTTCTTGTTTGTGTGTGTTCTTGTTTGAGTGTGTTCTTGTTTGTGTGTGTTCTTGTTTGAGTGTGTTCTTGTTTGAGTGTGTTCTTGTTTGAGTGTGTTCTTGTTTGAGTGTGTTGTTGCTGCTGGGGGGTAGGATATTATACATGCCACTGCCCTGGCCACTTGTGTTCCAGAGATATAGAGTATAATCTGTGGAGGCTGTTAGGAGGGAGAGAGAGAGGAAGATGGTGAGAGAGAGAGAGAGAGAGAGAGGGAGGTAGAGGAGAGGGGGAAGAGAGAGAGGGAGAGACGGAGGAGCTACACTACTAGAGAGCATAGTGTTGGGACCACCTGGCAGTAACGTGGACAAGAAGGGGAGATGTTAGTGGAATTGGGAATTGGGAGCTACAGGAGCAAATGGTGAGTGTGTGTGTGTGTGTGTGTGTGTGTGTGTGTGTGTGTGTGTGTGTGTGTGTGTGTGTGTGTGTGTGTGTGTGTGTGTGTGTGTGTGTGTGTGTGTGTATTCACCTATTTGTGCTTGCGGGGGGTTGAGCTTTGGCTCTTTGGTCTCTTTGGTCTCTTTGGTCTCTTTGGTGTGTGTGTGTGTGTGTGTGTGTGTGTGTGTGTGTGTGTGTGTGTGTGTGTGTGTGTGTGTGTGTGTGTGTGTGTGTGTTTAGTATTCACTCTCCTACAATTGCTAAAATCCTCCAAGCAACAAATAATGTTAATAGATACTTTTTACGATCTTAACAGATAGTTTGAATAGTCGTAAGAAATAATAAATGTATCTTTGACAGATATTCTGATCTTGCAACACTGACCTCTGACCCTGCAATACTGACCTCTGACTGCAACACTGACCTCTGACCCTGTAACACTGACCTCTGACTGCAACACTGACCTCTGACCCTGTAACACTGACTGCAACACTGACCTCTGACCCTGTAACACTGACTGCAACACTGACCTCTGACTGTAACACTGACTGCAACACTGACCTCTGACCCTGTAACACTGGCTGCAACACTGATCTCTGACTGTAACACTGACCTCTGACCCTGTAACACTGACCTCTGACCCTGTAACACTGACTGCAACATTGACCTCTGACCCTGTAACACTGACTGCAACACTGACCTCTGACCCTGTAACACTGACTGCAACACTGATCTCTGACTGTAACACTGACCTCTGACCCTGTAACACTGACCTCTGACCCTGTAACACTGACCTCTGACCCTGTAACACTGACCTCTGACCCTGTAACACTGACTGCAACACTGACCTCTGACTGTAACACTGACCTCTGACCCTGCAACACTCACCTCTGACTGGCATCCAATCACAGATGTCACTCACCTCTCCATGGTGATTTAGACAGTGTATTTACTATCTGTGCCTGCAGGATCGAGGTCTTAGCTCTTGGACCCCGCCTTTCTAACCGTCGGTTGTCGGTACTGACTACCGACCTATCATGCTTCTCCCCCTACATCGTTTCCCCCATTTTATTCTCATCCCCTATTCCTTAATCATTCTAATTCCCTTCTCTACTGTTCTCCTTCTATTGCTACTACTATTTCGTAGGTTCATTCATCTTATCCTACATATCTTCCCACTCTTTGTATCCTATTACCCAACCCTAGAACACGTTCCGCTAATCACTTTACATCCAGGTCCTTAATTATTGCTGGGAACACAGGGTCGAACTTTGTCCAGGACTTGAACTCAGGTGTTCTAGCTGGCAGTGCGAGAGTGATAGCCACTACGTAAGAGGCTGATAGGCACAGCAGCACAGGCTACAGGTTCACACGCTTGTTATCATCGTTATCCTGCTGCTATCCTTTGTGCCAGGGTTGTTGGTCTCGAGTAGTTATGGTAGCAGAGAGAGGTGCTTCCTGGTTCTATATAACCACAACTGAACTGTAATTCTATCCAGTTCAAGTTCCACAGTCACGCACAGCGCCGCTCCTGTGCCAGGTAAGTACACTACGGGCTCACCATAGCCTGTTCTACTTGCCCCGCTCCTGTGCCAGGTAAGTTACGGGCTCACCATAGCCCGTGCTACTTGGAACTTGTTCCAAGTAGCTGAATCTATAACAACAACATGTAATTCTCTATCTTCTTGTCCTGCTAAGTCTTCTCATTCTTCCTTCTCTCTCTCTCTCTCTCTCTCTCTCTCTCTCTCTCTCTCTCTCTCTCTGTTCCAATTTCTCCCAGCGTCTACCCCCTTCCATCCCTCCCACCACAAGAATAGTGAGCCCCAGTCAGCGGTAAAAGCAATTCTCCAATTCCTTCTCCCTCTCCTCTGTGTTCACTGTTCGCCTTTAAGGTAGGAGAGGCAGGAGGGAGAGAGGAGGAGGAGTTTCCAGGCGGTTGCAACCCCGTATAGCGTAGGTTAATGTTCTTGAAGTTCTCAGTGAACTAAGATGCTTCGAGTTCCACCAACTGCTCCCTTGTGATGCTCCGGGATACTTGTGGCTCCGGAACCATGTGTAACCGCATATACCTTCGCCCTCAAGTGCTGTGTTACTTGTTGAAAATTACAGGCCCGCTACTTTTTCCAAGCGAGCCAGACATTCTGTTCCGTATTTCCTTTTGAACTCAACAATGCTTGTAATTTAAGGCTTACGTAAGCCTTAAATTACACTGTTGCATGAACACATAAGGACACATGCAACAGTGTAATTTAAGGCTTAAGTAAGCCTTAAATTACACTGTTGCATGAACACATAAGGACACACGCAACAGTGTAATTTAAGGCTTACGTAAGCCTTAAATTACACTGTTGCATGAACACATAAGGACACACGCAACAGTGTAATTTAAGGCTTACGTAAGCCTTAAATTACACTGTTGCATGAACACATAAGGACACACGCAACAGTGTAATTTAAGGCTTACGTAAGCCTTAAATTACACTGTTGCATGAACACATAAGGACACACGCAACAGTGTAATTTAAGGCTTACGTAAGCCTTAAATTACACTGTTGCATGAACACATAAGGACACACGCAACAGTGTAGCGCTCTGTGCTAGACGGTAATAAAGAGCTACATTGAATGAGGAGAAAAACGACGAATAACAATAGATGTAAATATAAATACGCTCATAATCTCCCATTTTCTCCTACTTGCTAAGCCCACGTTCCCTTTCTCTCCTTCTCTCCCATCACCCACGCTCTCCTCTCCCATTATCTCCTCTCCCATTACCCACGGCTCGCCCTGACAGAGTGGAGGACACTACTCCCTTACACACCTGTCTACCCTGTTCTTTACTTTGGCTAATTAAACCTCCGCCGTCTCTCTCTCCATCCTCGCTACATTGTTCCCTTAAGTTGCTCCTTACTCCTCCTTGAAGGGGGGAGGGATAAGGATGCTTATCCTGATCCCTTCCAAGTGCTATACAATCGTAATGGCTTGGTGCTTTCTGCTGATAGTTCCATTCCTCCCGGGGCAGGGTGTAAGGGGGGGGAGGGTGTAAGGGGGGGGTGTAAGGGGGGGGTGTAAGGGGGAGGAGAGTGTGTAGGGGGGAGAGAGTGTGAAATACACACAATAAAACACAGGAAATCCAATCATCACCAAAC
The DNA here is from genome assembly GCF_040958095.1 of Procambarus clarkii. Taxonomy (NCBI): domain Eukaryota; kingdom Metazoa; phylum Arthropoda; class Malacostraca; order Decapoda; family Cambaridae; genus Procambarus; species Procambarus clarkii. The sequence goes on along the minus strand of NC_091242.1, from coordinate 4,250,260 downwards.
TGGTGGAGTTTAGTGGTTATTGCCGTGTGGTATCTGTCAACCAGGCTCCCAGCTACCACAAAGAGGGCCACCAACCAGGCTATCATCCTAATCTATTCCCTCATCAACCAACCACCATCACCACAAACGAGCGAGGCAACATAGAATGCTTAAAGACACATCGAAAGCATTTCCTAAAGTCAGCAACATCGATTTCAAACACACAATGCTCCCAAAGAGCTCCACTACTCCACTAGGCCTACGTAGTCCCACGTCGTAACAGCCTGGGTCAGAATTGGGCACCACGCGGGAGAGAAGATCGTATTGAGAAAGTAATGTCCCGCAAGGAAGCCGCCTGTCACACTCCCCCAATATATATGTACAGCTCGGCTGTTCCCAACCGCCTCGATTTTGACGTTTCATGTCTGCCTCGATAGGTTAGGACAGGTTGCTTGCTTTCACACGTTTCTGGTAAAGCAAAAGACCAAGAATACACCGTGGGTGAACTTAGGCAGATTCTCATTGAATTTTCAATAAGAATCAGTTCTCATTTATTCAACAGTTTACCACCAACGAAACTTCCCAATCATATGTTATGGTTATAAATAGCCTCCTGCTGCTAGTTTCCTTAGTGTGTGTGCGCACGCGCGTGTGTGTATGTGTGTGCATGCGCGCTTATGAGCGAGTATGCGCATGTAAATATTGACGGATATCTGTGTCTCTACTTAATATACAAACAAAAAATAAACTGCAGAAGGGGCCATATGTATTCCCAACTATGTATATCCACCCAACTATGTATATCCACCCAACTATGTATATCCACCCAACTATGTATATCCACCCAACTATGTATATCCACCCAACTATGTATATCCACCCAACTATGTATATAACACAACATGTCTAACAACGCCTCCAGCAATTGAGGTACTAATGCCTTAAGATACATATAGTTGCAACATACCAGCCGGGCTGCTCAGAGGAAAGAAGACAATGGTTGCAATTTAGGTTGAGCGGGCGAGAGAGTGTTCCCATTGGTCACCTCCCGGGCGGGGGAGTGTTCCCATTGGTCACCTCCCGGGCGGGGGGAGTGTTCCCATTGGTCACCTCCCGGGCGGGGGAGTGTTCCCATTGGTCACCTCCCGGGCGGGGGGAGTGTTCCCATTGGTCACCTCCCGGGCGGGAAAGTGACCAATGGAGTGGAGTGGAGAGTGGAGGTAAGGAGGAAGGTAGAGAAGGAGAAAGGAAGAGAGGAAGGACGGTAGTAGGAAGAGAGAGGGATAGAGGGAGGGAAGGTGGGATGGTATATAGGTAGAATGAAAGGTAGGTGAGGAAGGGTAGAAGGATAGGGAAGGAGGGAGGTAAGGATAGAGAAGGAGGGAGGGAAGGATAGGGAGGGAGGGAGAGAAGGATAGGGAGGGAGGGAAAGAAGGATAGGGAGGGAGGGAAGGATAGAGAGGAAGGGAGGGAAGGATAGAGAGGGAGGGAGGGAAGGATAGAGAAGGAGGGAGGGAAGGATAGGGAGGGAGGGAGGGAAGGATAGGGAGGGAAGGGGAATAAATCAACATTACATTAAAACTTCCTCTTTAGATACTCACATCGAAGCCATTTAAAAGCTATCGGATAACGGTATCATTATATATTTCAAACTCAATTTAAACTACTTGAAACTACCAACCCAAAAAAAAAAATTAAAAACTTTTCCGTTCCAGCCTCCGTCACGTCTTTCTCGGAGTCCACAACGCCCAGAGACAAAATTAAAGAATGACGGTAAATTGAATTCCTTAAAAAAAATTATAAAAACATAGCATGGGAAAACAGGGGTGGGAGGAGGTGGGGGGGGGGGGGGTTTCAGGTGTGTAAAGGTAGCCAGGACTACGTGCTACTCTCAGCAGTTTCAGGTATGTAATCTGTGTAGAGGGAGCCGGGTTCAGGAGCTACACTCAACTTTCATAACCCGGGAAATATATATATATATATATATATATATATATATATATATATATATATATATATATATATATATATATATATATATATATATATATATATATATATATATTGTGACGATAATCTCCTTCAAGAGATTGAGCCTGCTCTTCCCTCCATAATTACGTCTTCACAATTATATAAAAAGACTATGGAAGAAATGTCCAACAACGACAACAACACCAGCAAGGCTTGCCAGGGTGAGCAAAACGTATGCAGCCAGCCACCTGTTCGAACTCCAACCACCAAACTACCCGTTGATCGCTACGGCTCCGCTGATTGGTCGCCGGTCTGGCTGCACCTGCACTCGGCCCCCCATACTACCTGATGTCTGGGGTCGCCCCAACATCAGTCCTCAGAATGTTCAGTGCTTTCGTGGCCAGCACTCCTCCCAGCTAGACGTTAGCGTGTACTGAGAGAGGTGGTGGCTTTAAGCCAATATTCCAGCACCTCCCATTTACTGTTGTATTGCACTTCTTGTTATTTTGCCTTAACGTAACTTTTCATTGTGTCATTTAAGTATTCTTATTATTTTGATTGATTTTATTATAAGAATTTGTTTGTGCATTATTTTCATGTTTTGATTTATTTAACGTAATTAAAATTTCATTGTTAAAGTTTACTTGTGTTTTGTGTGTCTTCTCCTTACCTTACCACAGACGAAGTTCCAGTTTTTCTATTTTTTTTTATAACTATGTGACGAGGCCATACCCCTAGCCTTAAACAGCCGAACACCAACGCGTTACCGTCACAATATATATATATATATATATATATATATATATATATATATATATATATATATATATATATATATATATATATATATATATGGCCGAGAATAATATTAAATCATGGAATATAACAGTACAGGTGGGCAGGTGTTCTTAGTGTGGGGGGGGGGGAAGGGGAGAGGGGGGTAGTTACGTGCTGAGAGGTAGTGATACTAGTCTATCAACATGCAAACCTCTGCTATCATTAGAGTCTATTGCAGCGCGAGCTGGCAACAGTGTAATCTCTCTCTCTCTCTCTCTCTCTCTCTCTCTCTCTCTCTCTCTCTCTCTCTCTCTCTCCCCTCTTCCTCCCTCTCCATTATCTCTTTGAAGTTCACCTCTACCTTTCATTAGGTTCTACATGTTGACCAGACCACACACTTGAAAGTGAAGGGACGACGACGACGTTTCGGTCCATCCTGGACCATTCTCAAGTCTATTTCAGCCACGTTATTGTGACTCCTCGTCTCTGTATGTGTGGCTATGAAATTGGTTCGAGTCTGTAAGTATCCAGAACAGTATATAATCAGCTTCAAGTATGTGGCAGAGTCTAATACTGGAGACAAGGTTATTGCAAAGACACTTGTCGTTTAGTAAAAATTAACATTTATTCACAAAAACGTAATAATAATAATACAAGGCACAACAGTTTAACGTTACGTTAAGTCCAACGTTACGTTAAGTTTAACGTTACGTTAAGTTTAACGTTACGTTAAGTTCAACGTACCACTATATAACACTAAGCACTCAGTATACTCGAACTAATCTGAACAGCAAATGCCAGATTCACAAATCAGTTACGCAAGTACTTATGAACGTGTACATCTTTCCTCAATCATTGACGGCTTTGTTTTAATTTATTAAACAGTTTACAAGCATGAAAACTTCCCAAACAACTGTTGTTATTGTTATAAACAGCCTCCTGGTGCTTCGGAGCTCATTAACTGTTTAATAATTGTAAACAAAGCCGCCAAAGATTCAAAAAAGCTGGGCAGGTTCGTAAGTGCTTGCGTAACTGCTTCGTGAATCTGGCCCCTGATCACTCGGACACAAGTTAGTTCACCAACTGTGGTAAAACAATTTAAATAACAACAACAAAGACACAACAGACAGGTCTGTCACAAAGACAGTCTTCTGTGCCCGAAGTTATTTGCTTTAAGGCTCGTCTCTAGATGGCAGTCAAGACAATCGCTTAAGTTACAGCACTAAGACAAAACACAAAACAATTGGCCTAATCAATTTCAATCAAAACAAACCATTTAATGATTTACGTTAATTCAAGATAATTAGTGATGGTTATTATCGAAGTTAATTACTATCATCTGGACAGTTCATCAAAAGCAGGTAATTTACGTTAATCAAGATTTGTCAACACAATCAAGCAATCAAACATTGCTTATCGAAGGTGATTACTCTAACCCAAGGTAATTAGCAATCAGTGAGTAATCGCACTAATTACTGTCACACTGACAGTTAATTAACTCACAATGAATGACGTTAACACTAAATGGATCACTTAAGACAGCTTAACAACCAAGAATTAGTCGAAAAGTTACTAATTACCTTACACTTCACTAATGACGTTAATTAGGGACTCTAATTACGCTCACTCTCAAAATATTAATTCACAAATTAACACACAATCGGGTCACGGAGACCAACAAAACACAATAGCAATACAGTGCTAAACGTCAACACTTAATAGCACACCACACAATACTATCACCTTAATAAATGATCTCAATAACCACACAGAGACCCGCAACTACAGGTGAAATAAACAGGGTAATCACCCACTTACTTTACAAACAGGTTTTCCTCCTCGAACGAGAAAGAAAAGAGGACATACCCGGATATGTTATACACAGTGGCGGGATGTATTCAATCCCAGAATTACAATACACACAATTTAGTATAAATCACAATAATATGTTTTAAAGTGTAAAAAGTGTAAAATGCACACACACACACACTGGTTAACCTACAGTAATCATACAGATATACTGTGCTATACTATTGCTCATGGATCAATACACTACAGTTCAGTTGCTCTGCAGGTGACTATGTAAGGAGTTTTTCTTCTATGTATAACTATATATATATATATATATATATATATATATATGCGGAAAATCCACAGAGAAATATGAAATGAGGTGAACGTTTCGGCTTTGTTAAAGCCTTTGTCAAACACCAGACTGACTAAGGAGAAGGGAGAAGGGGGGAAGATATATAGGCCGACACCTGACCACCCCTTGGGATGGGGTGGTCAGGTGTCGGCCTATATATCTTCCCCCCTTCTCCCTTCTCCTTAGTCAGTCTGGTGTTTGACAAAGGCTTTAACAAAGCCGAAACGTTCACCTCATTTCATATTTCTCTGTGGATTTTCCGCATAAAATGATCAGTGTTTTGTGATCGTCAATTGCATATATATATATATATATATATATATATATATATATATATATATATATATATATATATATATATATATATATATATATATATATATATATATATATATATATATTATATATATATATATATATGCACGTCGTTGCGGTACCGGATTCTGAAAGACGGAATTGCGTAGACTTGATTGACATATACTGGGCTTAATCAAATGGCGTTCAGACAAGAATTTCCGTAACTTTGGGCGAAGTTATGGTGTAAGCGTCTTCATAGATCATAAGCCACTTTCAGAATGCTGGACCAGGGTGGGAAACCGGCCTGCCTCGACACTCTTGTTTGTGGAGGTGACCAATCAGCGAACGGCATCACGGAGGCCCATTTGCTGTAGCTTCCAATAAGCTCTTGACCCTCAGTCACGTGACTCCCGTGACGTCACGGCCTATGTTTATATAAGCGGAGGGAAAATAAAAGTATATAAGATGTGTATACTTTATGTTTGTATGGTGTCTGTTAGGCCACAAAGTGCAAGTATTGCTTGATACAGGAGGTTGAGTATATATACGCCATTCTGGAGGAAACTGTCCATGTTTAGCAGGATTGTACTCCATATTCGACTCCAGAAGTCAGCAAAGTCCTTGAGTTGACCGGTGTCTGGGCACTTGACCAACCACTGGTGCACGAGACTCAGCCCCTCACACACACGAAGGAAGGTCCTGTCACACACCCTCATCATCTTCTCATTCTTCAATATCCTGGGTGCATCTTTGTACGTCATTCTGAACCATTTAATATTTTCCTCACTCGGGAACGTTTGTATTTTATGTAAATCTTGCATCGAAAACCATGAAGAAAATAAATCATGCGGGATACCCAGGAACTCGTAACAACTCTTTAGACCAGATTCAGATGAACTGTGAGGGACTACAGACTGATACACCATAAGTGCACAAAAAAATGGGAAAGTGGATATCGCTAAAGCACGAAAAGCATCCAAAAACATATCGCGATATCGTTCTGTTCCTCTCCACACCATAGTGCTGTACGGCGAATCCCGTATTGAGGTCAAGCAATCCGTAAATGCAATCACATAAATTTTTCCGATACGTATAACTGCATATAAAACCATCCTTGGTACTCGTTTACAGCTCTTTAGAACAATCACCAGCACCGGCACGACGAAATACAGGAGGAGGTCCATGAGGAAGGCTGTGCCGAAGATGATCACTTCGAAGCTGACCAAGGTCCTCCAGTAGACCAGGACTATCCAGCAGACGGCGTCCCCGTCTAGCACGAGCTGCGACAGGCAGAACACTATTACGGTGATCAGGTGGATCTCCAGCAGGAACCGCTCGCATGCCTTCTTCGCCTGCCTCAACGTCCGCTTCATGCAATTGAACTTGAACCAGAGCTTGCGGCTCGTGGCCACGGAGAACAGGTAGGTAAGGGCGTGGAGGAGCGCAGTCGCAATGAGATACATGGTGGCTCTTCTCTTGCTGACTGCTTGTCAACCTGCTGACTGCTCTTCAACCTGCTGACTGACTGCTCTTCAATCTGCTGACTGCTCTTCAACCTGCTGACTGCTTGTCAACCTGCTGACTGCTCTTCAACCTGCTGACTGCTCTTCAACCTGCTGACTGCTCTTCAACCTGCTGACTGCTCTTCAACCTCCTGACTGCTTGTCAACCTGCTGACTGCTTGTCAACCTGCTGACTGCTCTTCAACCTGCTGACTGCTCTTCAACCTGCTGACTGCTCTTCAACCTGCTGACTGCTTGTCAACCTGCTGACTGCTCTTCAACCTGCTGACTGCTCTACTAAGTGCACCACCTCACCCCGTTGTTAAGGATGACCGATAAGATGCTCCTCCTGCAATTGCATTTCATGTGAAAATCTCATCAAATTTATCAAGAGGCAAAACCATCTCTCTTTATAATTTCCATCCACTCTTATTATCTCTCATTCTGTCTCCCTCTCCACAGTATCGTAGGTAATAACATTCATTCATTCATTTGGATCTCTGGGGATTGAACTCGGAACCATTGACAAACGGGAATAATGGTAAATACAATGTTGTTTTAGATTCAGCTACTCGGAATAAAATTTCCATGTAGCACAGGCTATAGTGATCCCGTAAAGTAAATACAAGGCATACTGGGGTTATGTATCACTATGAATTCAACACTTCAACGTGAACCTATCCTATCACATATTTGTATCTGCCCCACTCTGTTAGATCCCTTTAATATCTTGTACGTCGTTATCATGTCCGCTCTTGATTCGAATTTCCTCCAATGTGGCGATGTTGAGCTCGCCAAGTCTTTCACCGGGACTCTCGTCAGGGTAAATTCCAGGCAAGTATCATCGTGGCTTCTACTGATTCCCTCCCGCAGCTCTGTACTTTCTCGTCAGCGCTGCAAAATCAAGAGCTGGTGTTACGTAGGTTGTATATTGTACTCTGAAGGCCTCTTTTGAGGTTCCTGGAGGCTTCCTCTCTGATTACCTGTTTGCTACATAGTGTAGATGCTATTTTGATCATGTGTTCCTCACTAGACATGTTTGGTTTGTGTGTGTGAGTGCGTGTGCGTGCGTGTGCGTGTGTGGACACGCATTTACACATAAACTGTATGTGGATATAAGCAATATTCTCCACACGTAACCTGATAAGCACTGATAACCCCCCTTACACACACACACACACACACACACACACACACACACACACACACACACACACACACACACACACGCGTATAAGCACCACAATTCCTTATCCTCCAAGATTTGACTTCATGGACCAAGTGACAACTTTTCATACACTACCCTGTATCTCGCATGGTGTGAAATCACCTAGTTGTGCTTGCAGGGGGTTGAGCTCTGGCTCTTTGGTCCCGCCTCTCAAACCGTCAATCAACTGATGTACAGATTCCTGAGCCTACTGGGCTCTACCATATCTACATTTGAAACTGTGTATGGAGTCAGCCTCCACCACATCACTGCCTAATGCATTCCATCTGTTAACTACTCTGACACTGAAAAGGTTCTTTCTAATGTCCCTGTGGTTCATGTGGGTACTCAGTCTCCACCTGTGTGCGTGTGTGGTGTGCTGAAAGATAGATGGTTGTTGCAGGAGGAGGGAGGTTAAGGCAGTGGATGAGTCTTGAGAGGCAGTGCTGAAGAGGAAGAGATCTGGAGAGGACTGCTCCCCTAAGAGGGTAAATTCTAACAAGAAGAGAGAGAGCGGCGGGACACAAGCGGTCCTGACCCCCACATACATTATACTGCCAAACACGTTACATACGTCTATACTTATTGCCTTACGGAGGCAACACAGGGGGCCCAGAGTGTCGTACTTGGGGACTACCAGACGTACGAGCAACAAATTGCCATGCCAGTATACCACTGAACAGGCGAACCCAAACTGTCCCTACTGCCAGAAGACGTTGTTTCCAACATCTTCGACATTCATCTGTGTATTTAGCTTCTATTAATATTAATTCTGCTATTACAACATTGTTTCACTGTCTAGTAAATATACCTTGGGTGCCTAAATATCATGTCACCCTTCATCTTGCAGTGCAATGACGTTCACTTCCCAAAGAACTTCCTAACAGCTCAGTCTCCTCATATCTTTTCTTGTCTAGGTTTGTGTTTATTCACGTAGGGGTTCCATGCCGGGGCGGCATACTCAGGTGTATGGAGCGTTGAGAAGGCTTCTTTGCCCAAGTTCCTGAAGGCTTTTCGGGCTCTCAGCAGTGTGGTATATGATGCTGAGGTTACCCAGCACATGTGGTCCAGTGGTGTTAGATCAGCTGACACAGGGGGGGGGGGACTTGCTGCTTGGGTAACAGCTTCTCCATATCAACCTACCCTGGCTTTGCGCCCTGGAGAGGCCACTTCAGAAGACTTTTGAGTGTGTCTAGTTCATTTTATAACACATTAAAGTCTTCTTATTATCTCATTCTTCTATTTAAAGTCGTCGGTAAACACATGAAAAAGCTGTTTCGCACACGTCAGATTCCTGAAGTACATTACGAACAGAACGTGGCTCCTAGTGCTGTGTCTTGTGATACTTAGCATAACACCTCGCACTGTGACCCTTTGTTTCTTTTCAGCGAGTCACTCCTTCGGCTAATTTTCCACTCTTCAAGATACACCAACCTGTCATAGGAGTTTCCTGTGAGGTATATTATCTTAAGCTATTTGACATTCAAGGGAGATACACTCTGCATCTCTCTCTCTCTCTCTCTCTCTCTCTCTCTCTCTCTCTCTCTCTCTCTCTCTCTCTCTCTCTCTCTCTCTCTCTCTTTTCCTCTCTCTCTCTCTCTCTCTCTCTCTCTCTCTCTCTCTCTCTCTCTCTCTCTCTCTCTCTCTCTCTCTTTTCCTCTCTTCCTCTCTCTCTCTCTCTCTCTCTCTCTCTCTCTCTCTCTCTCTCTCTCTCTCTCTCTCTCTCTCTCTCTCTTTTCCTCTCTTCCTCTCTCTTTCTCTCTCTCTCTCTCTCTCTCTCTCTCTCTCTCTCTCTCTCTCTCTCTCTCTCTCTCTCTCTCTCATTTATTGCCGGCATCTTGCCGTAAAATTCTAATAAATTTTCCTTTCTGAATCCATGTTGATATTTTGAAGACGAAATTAAAGTGTTAGTGTAAATAAAACTTCTTATTTAAGACTACTCATAGCTGAGTTGACAGAGCTTCGGCCTCACACGTGGGGTCCAGGGTTCGAGCCTCCTACAGCCCAGGTGCAGGGACTGTTTTAGTGCTCTACGAGTGTCTTTCGAATTAGTGTCTCTAGTTCCTTGCAGAGGATGACTGTTCGTGACACATCCTTGTAGTTCAATGGGTCGTATAATCCTCCTACCTTATATAAAGGCACCACATTAGTCATTTTCGAAACCTTTGGTAGTTCTCTTAACTCTTGATACTGAAGAATTAAACACGATAGCAAGTGGTCTACAAACCGTTGCTGCTGCTATCTTGAGTATCCATATTCTTGCCATGGATAGATCTTGCAAGGTATAGATCTTGTAACTATAGATACAAGATCTTGAGAAGCAAACTAGATCTTGCCTCTCCCTGCAACAGTCATCCACGAACCTTCTCAAATATTTCCCTACTTCATTTGCTGCCACTATCGCTCAGTCTTTCTTCCGAGAGTGGCGGCCAGGTTCTACCTTAAAGACGTTAATTACGCACTTCAGACACCTCGGATGCATTTCCGATGGTTCCTTTCATATAAAAGGGGCGACGCCGAGGAAAATGAGACTCGCGTCTCTACCAAAACATCTTTGCGTGTGTTCACTTCGCCCCTGTTGAGAGTCCTATCACCTGGGTCCTTCACTCTACTGCTCCTGTGACCGTGGACTGGACTAGCATCTGGAGACGTTAGTCCAGATGTGGGAATAGGCAAGGAAGGGCAGGGTAGCTCAATAGGGAAAATTATAGACTCAATAGGGAGAAGTTGTTGTTGTTTAAGATTCGCTACTCAGAACAATAAGTTCCAGTAGCACGGGCTATGGTGAACCCGTATTCAGGGAGAAGTGTATGGAGGTCTCGTTATGGGACCGTGAGTGATGGAAGAGGTGATGTGGGTGGGTGATGGGATAGTCGTGGGTGTCGAGGAATGTGAGGAGGAGGATAGAGAAGATGGTCGTTGGGTGTTGCCAGTATAAAGAGCGCAGTGGGGGGGGGGGGGTTGAAGATGGCTGTCGGCTAATTAAGATGTACACCGTATTGACGCGCGGTAAGTGTTTTGTAGTCAAGATTGTCAACAAGGAGGGTGGGGGGGGGGAGGTGGTGGTACACGATGGAAGGGTTTTGGACGGTGGGAGAGGAATAGAGAAAGGAAGGAAAGGGAAGAGTCGTGAAAAAAAGGAAGGAGACTAGAGGGGAGAAAGAGGGAGGGAGGGGAAATAGGAAGGAAAAATAAAAAGAATGACAGGATGGAACCAGAGAGGGATGAAGGAAGACAAAGAGAGAGAGAGAGAGAGAGAGAGAGAGAGAGAGAGAGAGAGAGAGAGAGAGAGAGAGAGAGAGAGAGAGAGAGAGAGAGAGAGAGAGAGAGAGAGACAGACAGAGAGAGAGAGAGAGAGAGAGAGAGAGAGAGAGAGAGAGAGAGCGAGAGAGAGAGAGAGAGAGAGAGAGAGAGAGAGAGAGAGAGAGAGAGAGAGAGAGAGAGAGAGAGAGAGAGAGAGAGAGAGAGAGAGAGAGAGAGAGAGCATACATCGGTGACAGCAGTGGGTGTGTTGGCAGCTGTGATCGTCCCGCCAGCTGACAGTGGCACCCGTTCCGTTTTCTTTCCTTTCTGAATAAAATGTGGACAAACTGGTATATATATGCTTTTAGCACTTCTAATATCTATTTTTTCCGTGTATGTTCATCTACATGTGCTTATAGAGCGTACCCTAGCTCCTGAGACCTGTCTTTCACCTACCGGTCACTTAAACCAATGAACTCACCCTCACAAGTCTTGTCAAAACCTGGCGACAGAAAATCATATCAGAGAAGACATGACCTGGTCCTCCAATTCCCCTGTCAACAATTTAATATGATAATGGGGTCTCCTATTAGTTAGTAATCATGGACTTCCTTCAGACAGGACTATCCAACCGTATTGTCTCTAAAGCTGAGAAATATAGTTTCGTTATATATGAAACTATATCTTCACTCCCCGCCGTACTGACTTGAATAATTTTGAAAAGTCTTAAGGAAGAGAAGAAAGTTTGGAGCAACTCGCCAAACACACAACGAAACTACGACGTTGGTACAACGTTCGAACAAGTTTTAACACCTAACCAGTTATAACAACCAATATAGCAAGTTGTAACAACGTTCTAATACGTTGTTACAACGTATTAGAACGTTGTTACAACGTTGTTACAACGTTCTAATACGTCATAAACACGTTAAGCAAAGATGTAACAACTTTATTACAAGTTGTAACAAGCGGAAAATGGGAGACAGTTTCGGTTTGTGTTTCCAGGGAATACGATGGGATTGAACTCGCGCCTCTGCCCTTTCTCGTGCAGTACCGAGGAATCCGCTATATTGTGATTTGGGTTAGACTTGGTGGAGATGAACTTGATATACTGTTTACGGGTAAAAAGAGATGAAACTGTTTATTAGACATGTTGAGTATTAAAGATGGGGGACACATTAATTTCAAAGTCACCACGAAACACACCTACGTTCAAGATCAACACAGTGAAACGAGGAGAAGCGTTTGGGTTCTTTCCTCAATTGCTAAGGATATGAGGTCAGCAATTCCTTGTAAACAAGAGCCAATACTTCATAAAAACTTGTCTTAACCCTCAAATACCTTAGATGGTTCATTAAGACAGACAGAGAGTGAGTAATTTAGATCATTAACACCCACTTACAGAACTGGGGTGACAGCACATCCACCCGACAGGAGAGACGCCGGTAAACAAATCCACAAGGGCCGTGACGAGGATTCGAACCTGCGTCCGGGAGCATCCCAGACACTGCCTTAATCGACTGAGCTACGACAGGGTTAAAAAGAGTTGAAACCGAAGTTCTACTGAACTTACTGGATCCCGTAGCTTCTCCGAGCAATAAACCAGGATTTTACACAACTCCCCCCTGCACCCGAGCATTGTCAATTTTGTTCGTTTGATGCATCACGTTAGTGTGATCTGTGTGTAAAGGCGGTAAACATTCCTGCAATCATGCAATAGAGCCAATATGGAGTTGGTCTTTCTTCCTCCGTCCCGCATAATCGTGGGACGAGCCTCGCTGCATATCTCTGTATCTTTTGCTGTTTCCGTTGTTGTTGTTCTAGATTCAGCTACTTGGAACAGTAAGTTGCAAGTAGCACGGGTTATGGTGAGCCCGTAGTGGACTTACCTGGCGCAGGAGCGGGGCTGTTATCCTGGGTGCTGTTTCCTTATGCAGCACCCAGGAACTTGTTTATGTATGGGCGCCACGGTGAGGCGGCATACTATAGAACTGACGTCACGGAGGCGGTTCATAATGATGTGAATGCCTCCGGAGTCAGGTTTGGTGTTATGTGCCTTCTATGGTCGTTAGAGGGAGGTATTTGCCCTTCATGTGCACCATCCTACTGATCTGTTGCCACCTCTTTACTTTCTCATCACCTTACACTTGCTGGTGTTGAAATCCAATAGCCTTTTATCGGCCAACTCAGGAGCTTGTCTAAGTTATCTTGGAGTATTTTATGATTCTCATCTGTCTCGATTCTTCTCATTAACTTTGGATAGTCTGCGAAGATCAACATGCAGTACTCATCACCCGTTAGTTGGGTCATTAGCAATATAAATGAGAAATAATATGGGTCGTAGCGTCGACTCTTGAGGGACTCCGCTTGTTACTGCTCTTACAGTCCCACTTCTGGTCCTTCTTTACCCACCCATCTCTGTCCTGTCTCAGCAAGAGTCGATACCATAGTTTCGACAAACGAAAACCTCAATACAACCCTCAAACCTTCTTCTGTGATTCGAACTTGTGTCTCCATCTGTTATAAACGTTTCAAAGGTAGTGGTAAGTCTGGTCGACGACCGGGCCGCGGGGTCGCTAAGCCTCGAAATCACCTCAAGGTAACGAAAACCACAATACAACCCTCAAACCTTCTTCTGTTATTCAAACTTGTGTCTCCATCTGTTATAAACCTTTCAAAGGTAGTGGTAAGTCTGGTCGACGACCGGGCCGCAGGGTCTCTAAGCCTCGAAATCACCTCAAGGTAACCTCAAGGTAGTGTCTGGTTTTTAGAGCAAAAAAATCGGCTCCCCGGTCGGGGGAGCCGGTAAGACTCAGAAACACAGCGGGTGATGAGAGGCAGTAAGTCTATAGGCGGGAAAAGTCAATAAAACTGAGCCGTTGAATTCAGTGAGTGATGCAGGAGGACACGGCACCGGAGGCGCCAGCCAAACATTCCCGCCACGCCGAGACTACCACCACATGGGGCACCAGGAACAACAATAACATTGGTGCTCGCCAACACCTTCACGTATCAGGACACAACATAGCACAAAAAGGCGCCATGTTGTGGCATGTGGAGTTGTCGCTGGCCAGTTGGTCCCGCCAAGTCTCCGCTTCGAGCCCCGGCTGATATGAATACTTTTGGCGCGAAAAACCAAGGTCTCCAGCACAGATTTAAAAAAAATATTCCCCCCCCCCCCCTTCCTCTATACCTCCTACAGCCATGCTGGTAATGATAGTGACGACTGTGAAGGTGATGGTCATGATGATTTTGGTGATGGTGATGAAGATAATGATAAATGCTAATAATACTAATGATGACGCTGATGCTAACGACCATATCGACAACGAATGACCACAATAACGACACTAAGAACATACCCCTAGCCAACAACAGTCGCGTTGATCCGTCCTCACCCCAGCAGATATAATCCACCCCCCGGCCAATGACACCATCACCGCCAGGATAAACAGACGATTCCTGGGTTAATTTTACCCAACTTGGTCGTTCCTCATCCTTCCGCGGCTGGGAAGGTGACGCCAACCCGCTATCCTGGCCGCCTGACCTCACCTCCATCCATACACGCCTGCCAAAGCTAATCTCGATATCAAACTCAATACTCCATAGCTTGCAACTATGTCTTCTTCATCCCAGAGTTACGGGAGGTTAGTTTATGGGTTTAAGGATATCAGCAGCGTCTGATATCGACGCTTGATGATTCTTCTTCTTCTCGCTCTGGTTAGTCTGTCGCTCTTTACTCTTTCGCCTCTTCCTGTATCATCATCTATCTTGTGCCTTACCCTCATACACTACATCTCCCCCCCCCCCCTACATCTCTCACCCCTACATCTCCCCTCCCCTACATCTCTCACCCCTACATCTCTCACCCCCTACATCTCTCACCCCTACATCTCCCCTCCCCTACATCTCTCAACCCCTACATCTCTCACCCCCTACATCTCTCACCCCCTACATCTCTCACCCCTACATCTCCCCTCCCCTACATCTCTCACCCCCTACATCTCCCCTCCCCTACATCTCTCACCCCTACATCTCTCACCTCTCCTGTATCTCCTGCCTCTCTTGCTGCGAGGAAGCTCGGGTTTCAACCGATATGCATAAAAGGTGTTCGTTATCTTGCCTTTTAAATTAACGATATGATAACAACGTTGAGGAAGCTTGGCAGCTATCTTGGCTATCTAGTTTATGTCTGCATTAGTTCATTTGCGTCACCTGTCATTCGGTCAATACATCTGTAATTGGGTTACAATACATTGTAATTGGGATTGGATTGGGTTAATTGGGTTGATCCGCAATTCGATTAATTGGTTTGTTATGCATTACATTTGTTTTGTTGTATTTAGCCATTTTAAGCGGTATTGTGTTAGCCGATGTGTAGGTGACCGATCAGGAGAAAGCGCCAAGCCATCACGACTATATAGCACTGGAAAGGGGTCAGGATAAGGTTTTGGGATGGGATGCGGGAGAAAGGAATGGTGCCCCCAACCACTTGGATGGTCGGGAATTGAACGCCGACCTGCATGAAGCGAGACCGTTGCTCTACCGTCCAGAGCGTCTCACCTTACTTCAAATATCTCCTTTACTCTGACGCAGATACCGGGGATACATATATATACCCAGAGCCGGTCGGCCGAGTGGACAGCACGCTGGACTTGTGATCCTGTGGTCCTGGGTTCGATCCCAGGCACCGGCGAGAAACAATGGGAAGAGTTTCTTTCACCCTATGCCCCTGTGACCTAGCAGTAAATAGGTACCTGGGTGTTAGTCAGCTGTCACGGGCTGCTTCCTGGGGGTGGAGGCCTGGTCGAGGACCGGGCCGCGGGGACACTAAAAGCCCCGAAATCATCTCAAGATAACCTCAAGATAACCCAGAGATACTGGAGAGATATACCATGACTGAATAATCGCACAGCTGCTCCGGTGCTTAACAAAAAAATCTAAATCATTCTGCCTTCATTATGAGCAACCGCTTTGCTGTTTCTGAGTACTGCTTCACTATACACACAGAGAGGTATACCCAGCGTGTTCTCGGTGTATATATATATACGCTGAGTTTACTTCAGTTCTGGATTATGTTCAGGACTGAAGGATATACTGGTTTCGTCTGTTGTGCTGGACTTGTGACCTTCCAGAGGCTGGTGGGCCTTCAGCAGCTGCGGTCCGACGTTGCCACGGAAATTATTTCAAAACAAAATGCAAGAAACTGTTTTAATTTTGATGAAGGTGTCTCTGAAGGACGCGACCTGAAGCCTCTAGTTGAATCCACCTGTTCCAGCCAGCCAGCCAGCCAGCCAGCCAGCCAGCCAGCCAGCCAGCCAGCCAGCCAGCCAGCCAGCCAGCCAGCCAGCCTGATAAAGAGCCAAACAGCATGACAAAATATAGAGAACATAGAAGGAACTCACAATGTGTACAGAAGTCACATATGACTACAAAGAAACTAGAAGAGTGAGAGAGAATCAACACGAGAATGACACTGCATACATGACTGAGTCCCAGCCAAAACTTGTTCTATAGTCACATCAGGAGGAAGATGACTGTGAATGATCAAGTTATCAGAGGAAGATGACTGTGAATGATCAAGTTATCAGAGGAAGATGACTGTGAATGATCAAGTTATCAGAGGAAGATGACTGTGAATGATCAAGTTATCAGAGGAAGATGACTGTGAATGATCAAGTTATCAGAGAAAGATGACTGTGAATGATCAAGTTATCAGAGGAAGATGACTGTGAATGATCAAGTTATCAGAGGAAGATGACTGTGAATGATCAAGTTATCAGAGGAAGATGACTGTGAATGATCAAGTTATCAGAGGAAGATGACTGTGAATGATCAAGTTATCAGAGGAAGATGACTGTGAATGATCAAGTTATCAGAGGAAGATGACTGTGAATGATCAAGTTATCAGAGAAAGATGACTGTGAATGATCAAATTATCAGACCTGACAGAAGTGACGAAGGACACATGGAAAATGATGACATACGTGAGGAATTTTACGAAAACTTTTAGGGAGTATTCAAGCTGGAGAGTGATTTGCCACTGGAGCTTAGAGCCCAAATTGAACGGGCAATTTCACAGGAAAGCCTCACTGTGATACCAGAAGAACAGTGACACCAGAAGAACAGTGACACCAGAAGAACAGTGACACCAGAAGAACAGTGACACCAGAAGAACAGTGACACCAGAAGAACAGTGACACCAGAAGAACAGTGACACCAGAACAGTGATACCAGAAGAACAGTGACACCAGAAGAACAGTGACACCAGAAGAACAGTGACACCAGAAGAACAGTGACACCAGAAGAACAGTGACACCAGAAGAACAGTGACACCAGAAGAACAGTGACACCAGAACAGTGACACCAGAACAGTGACACCAGAAGAACAGTGACACCAGAAGAACAGTGACACCAGAAGAACAGTGATACCAGAAGAACAGTGACACCAGAAGAACAGTGACACCAGAAGAACAGTGACACCAGAAGAACAGTGACACCAGAAGAAGTGACACCAGAAGAACAGTGACACCAGAAGAACAGTGACACCAGAAGAACAGTGACACCAGAAGAACAGTGACACCAGAAGAACAGTGACACCAGAAATAAAGAAACAACAGCAGGAAATGAATGTGACAAAAGCCGTTGGACCAGACAAATTTGTGTATCTTTTATTATCACCATGAACACTAAAAGAGGCAACTGAAGGATTGTGCAGCCCACTTACCATAATATTTAATTCCTCTCTAGAAACGAGACAACTTCCTGATTGCTGGAAATTGGCCAATGTGGTGCCAATGTGGAATCGACTTGAGAATGGTCCAGGACGGACCGAAACGTCGTCGTCCCTTCACCTTCTAGTGTGTGGTCTGGTCAACATACTTCAGCCACGTTATTGTGACTCATCGCCTGCAATGTGGCTCATCGCCACTCTACAAGAAAAGAGGAAGACGGAAACCGCTCAACTATAGACCTGTATCACTTATAAGTTTCCCCCTGCAAGTTACTAGCGAGTCATCTGAAGCAGGCTATCTTCCTCTTGAGGTTATCTTGAGATGATTTCGGGGCTTCAGTGTCCCCGCGGCCCGGTTCTCGGCCAGGCCTCTACCCCCAGGAAGCAGCCTGTGACAGCTGGCTAACACCCAGGTACCTATTTTACTGCTAGGTAACAGAGGCATAGGGTGAAAGAAACTCTGGTCATTGTTTCTCGCCGGCGCCCGGGATTGAACCCGGGACTACAGGATCACAAGTCTAGCGTGCTGTCCGCTCGGCCGACCGGCTCCCTGGCTAGTGGAACATTTTGAATAGATCAATTTTGTTTCAAGACATCCGCACGGTTTTAGTAAAGGAGAATCTTGTTTGACAAACTAGGTGGAGTTCTACAACAAGATGACATAAATGAAACAAGAGAGATGGGCAGACTGCATATTCCTTGACTGTCACAAAGCATTCGATACGGTCCTGCAAGAAAGACTTTTTCTCAAACTAGAGAAGCAGGCTGGTGAACCTGGAAGAGTCCCAAGGCACTGTTCGACGGTAGGAAGAGCAGCACGAAGGTCATGGATGGAAACTAGTGATGAAACTGAATCATCAACAAGTTGTTTTAGATTCACCTACTCGAAACAAAAGTTCCAAGTAGCACGGACTATGGTGAGCCCGTAGCTTGATCCAACCACAGTGTCACAGAGTAATGAGTCACAGAGACATCAGAAAGAACGTTTTCGTGCAAGAGCTGTCAATAAGTAGAAGAGGTTAGACGTAGAAATCTTTTAAGCCAATTCGATTCATAATTTTAAATGTAAATATGATAAAAGCGCGAGAATTGAGTCACTGCATTAATCTAAGAGCGTTCGGAAGGCGGAGCTGGGAATCGAACTCGGCCA
Organism: Procambarus clarkii; assembly: GCF_040958095.1. NCBI lineage: Eukaryota > Metazoa > Arthropoda > Malacostraca > Decapoda > Cambaridae > Procambarus > Procambarus clarkii. The sequence goes on along the minus strand of NC_091242.1, from coordinate 4,231,255 downwards.
TGCAAGCACATCAAGGTAAACACACACACACACACACACACACACACACACACACACACACACACACACACACACACACACACACACACACACACACACACACACACACACAGGGTTGATAAAGACAGGCTGTTTAGCACAAGGGGCACACGCACTAGGGGACACAGGTGGAAACTGAGTTCCCAAATGAGCCACAGAGATATTAGAAAGAACTTTTTTAGTGTCAGAGTGGTTGACAAATGGAATGCATTAGGAAGTGATGTGGTGGAGGCTGACTCCATACACAGTTTCAAGTGTAGATATGATAGAGCCCAATAGGCTCAGAAACCTGTACACCAGTTGATTGACGGTTGAGAGGCGGGACCAAAGAGCAAGAGCTCAACCCCCGCAAACACAACTAGGTGAGTACACACACACACACACACACACACACACACACACACACACACACACACACACACACACACACACACAGGTTGATGGCGGGGAGGGGAGAGACTGGAGGGAGTATTCAGCAAGTGAGTCAGGAGACCAGAATGGTGGTGGCACTGGGAGGCACTCCGGGAGTGTGTGGCATGTGTGGCCCTGTGTACCCAGCACACGCTCTCCAGTGCCTCCCGCACATTGACTCACTCTCACGAATCAAAACAGGTGCGTAGGTGAGAGTGGTGTCAAGTATGGTGGAATTGGTGCCAAGTATGGGTGAGAGGGGTGTCAAGCATGGGGGGCAATTGGTGTCAAGAACAAAGGGAGGGGGGAGAAGATATACCTTGATGGGGTATTGGGAGTTCTTCTACTCCCCCAAGCCCGGCCTGGAATTTAGCTTCACTTGTGGTAACTTGGTCCAACAGGCTGTTGCTTGCAGCGGCCCACAAGCTCAATTCTTGCAGGAACGTGTCTAGTTTTCTCCTGAACATTTCAACCCAATGAAATTTTCCCCCCTAGTATCCTCCCCACGTTTGCTGGGAGGATATTGAACAGCCGTGGACCTCTGAATTTCATATAGTATTATCTGATTGAATCTATGTCACTTCCACATCTCACCGGGTCTATTTTACATTTCCTAATATATCTTTTGCGCCCATATTTGCATATCTTATGTAAATTTGGGACCTGGCCTTCGAGCATCTTCCAGTGAAATATTATGTAACACCCCTCTCTCCTCTCCTTTCCTGAGAGAATATCTTGAGAGTTTCAAGACGACCCCAATATCTTCTCCGTATTCCATTTCAGAAATGTATCCTGCTTTGAAAGGGAAGGTAGGTACCAACCGAGGGCCGGAAAGGGAAGGTTAATACCAGCCAAGGGCCGGAAAAGGAAGACAAGTTGACCAAACCACATACTAGAAAGTGAAGGGACGACTACGTTTCGGTCCGTCCTGGGCCATTCTCAAGTCGATTCCCGCCAAACACACACCGAAACTACGACGTTGGTACAACGTTCGAACAAGTTTTAACACCTCCTAACCAGTTATAACAACCAATATAGCAAGTTGTAACAACGTTCTAATACGTCATAAACACGTTAAGCCAAGATGTAACAACTTTATTACAAGTTGTAACAAGCGGAAAATAGAGACAGTTACGGGTTGTGTTTCCAGGGTTCCAGTGAGGGGAAGGAGGGAAGTACCCCAACAGGGAAAGGTAAGTACCAGTCCAGGGGTGGAAAGTACAAGTGACTTAAAATACTTTAACACTGTGGTGGGATCCCTGGATTTGAAGGTTCTCATAATCCATCCTCTCATTATCCTGGCTGACAATATATTTGTTTGGTTGTGCTCCCTAAATGTTAGGTCGTCTGACACCATAGTTCCCAAATCCTGTACATGTTGTTTTCCTTGTATGAGTAAATCTGATTGTGTCTCGCACCCTGTATTTCGTTTAGTATTTTTATCTTAGCTAAGTAACTAACATTTATCTCTGTTAAACATCATAATATTCTCCTTTCCTCAAATGAATACTTTAATAATACTAGCCTGTAATTTTTATTGTTATTGTTGTGTCTTGTTGCAAAGAATGCCACGAAACTGTGACTTGTGTCTGTCTATATCTGATATAAGAAGATATAGTCAAAAAAGCAGTGGTGCAAGGACTGTGTCCTGGGATACAGAGCTTTTCACTCTGCGCTCTGGTTGTCGGTCTGGAGTGGCCTCTCCAGGGTATGTATATACAATTCATACAATTGTATGAATTACTGGAAATTTAATATACATTGTCCAATATTATCTGTTATTGCCATTGATTTCATTTTATGTGACTCCGTGGTCACATTTATCAAATACCTTTACAAAGTCTGTACATAAAACATCTTCCTTTTTCCTCCAATTCTTCCGTAATTTTGTCATGGTGGGCGACTTAGAGCAACAGGCAGGATCTTCCTGCTGTAATCCATGTTTACCTAGACTGTGAAGTTCATTGTTCTCCATGAAACTGGAGATTTTATTTATGTTTGTACTTGAGGCCTTCAGATTATAGGCAATGGTACATATTACCTTCACCGTGCAGGGTATTAAGTGCTTCTGGTATCTCAGTGGTATCCAAGTTTCCTCTCCGTACTCCACTGGGCGACCGTGGTACTGGTATTTTACATTTATTTGCAACTAAGGAATTCCAAGACCCGGATTCTATAAAGCAATTACGCAAGTACTTAGGAACGTGTACATCTTTCCTTAATCTTTGACGGCTTCGGTTACATTTATTAAACAGTTTACAAACATGGAAACTTCCCAATTAACTGTTGGTATTGTTATAAACAGCCTCCTGGTGCTTCGGAGCTTATTAACTGTTTAATTATTGTAAAGAAAGCCGCCAAAGATTGTGAAAATATGTACAGGTTCGTAAGTGTTTGCGTAACTGTTTTATGAATCCGGATATTAGGGGAAAGCGCCAAGCCATTACGACTATATAGCACTGGGAAGGGGTCAGGATAAGGGTTTGGGATGGGACGCGGGGAAGGAATGGTGCCCAACCATTTGGACGGTCGGGGATTGAACGCCGACATGTGTGATGGAGATAAGTATGTAATTATCAACCCCATCCGGTGACTCAGAAATCATTACACCAGTAAATTGATGGTTGAGAGGCGGGACCAAAGAGCCGAAGCACAACCCACCGCAGGTAAATACACAATCCATCCTGTGTATGGTATAAGAATTAGTGAGGGCAGAAAAAGCCTTAATCAGACCCCAGTAGACGTTGTCTAACGTTAATATATACACATATATGTTAACGTTAGATGCACATATATGGTAACGATCAGGTGCTATATGCACATATAGCACCTGATTATAGTGACACCTGTGTGTGCTCTCACAACCACATACCACATTGTTAACTGTATTACATTGTGGAGTGTTGTTACTTAGGTGGTTGGCAGTTGGGGTCAGCATAGGTAAGGGGGAGGAGGTGCTCCTTGGTAGATGGGGCTGGTAGATGGGGGCTGGTAGATGGGGGTTTAAAGGTGGAGGTGACCTGTAGGTATGGCCTCTGGAGGTGGGGTGGACAGGGGCATGAGCAAGGACAGAATAGGAGGAAGGGATCATTGTTTACCAATTGGTAGACAGAATCAACAATGTGTATTCTGTCTATGCTGCATAGCAATGCTGAGGAGTCAGTAGAGGGGGAGTAGGGATGAGACACCAGAAGGGGGTGGATGGTGGTAGTGAAGTACCAGGAGGGTGGATGGTGGTAGTGAGGTACCAGGAGGGTGGATGGTGGTAGTGAGGTACCAGGTAGGGGTGGATGGTGGTAGTGAGGTACCAGGTAGGGGGGGGACGTTGGCAGACATGTACCAAGAGAGGAATAGTGAAGAATGAAGAACTAACAAAAACTTGCACACAACGAAAGCTCGAGGTCACGAACGGATGATTTTGGCCCAAGTATTATAAACGAACTTAGCTTCGTGTAATGTTTGTGTGAGCCTTCCCCTCCCTCATTCCCCCTACCTCCCCCTGCCCCCCCTACCTCCCCCTTCCCCCCTACCTCCCCCTACCTCCCATTACCCTTCTCATGGTGGCTCTCCACCCCTAGGATACACACAACGTAACACAACATAATTTTGGCGTTATAAGTCAAAATATAACATTAAATCACCGCTGAAATTCCCCTTTCTTTCTACTGGGCTTCAACCGATATTATTTACCATCTAAAATTCTATATATACAAAACCGCACTCAAAGATTTACTATACAATTATTTTTTCCAATTTCGCCACGGAGAAAATAATTATTATCGGCTCAATTACCAATTTGCGGCACAATCTTATATTTCTAAGACATTATGTGGGAAGAAAAATAAAAAGTTTTATTTACGCAACTTTCCTCTCAGAATGACTTTCACAAACAGGATCTGACAAAGCTCTTGGGCGAGGAAATCCACAAACAAGTTACAGCATCGATATTTCCGCGCGATTAAATAAGAGGATTAGTTAAAATAATCGCCCGCTCCGCGCCCCCCCCCCCTCCAGTAGAGTACCCTGGTATAGTACCTAGGTACCACACCCTAGGTGCAACACCCCAGGTGCAACACCCCAGGTGCAACACCCTAGGTGCAACACCCTAGGTGTAACACCCCAGGTGCAACACCCCAGGTGCAACACCCTAGGTGTAACACCCCAGGTGCAACACCCCAGGTGCAACACCCTAGGTGCAACACCCTAGGTGTAACACCCCAGGTGCAACACCCTAGGTGCAACACCCCAGGTGCAACACCCTAGGTGCAAAATACTCCATGTATTGCACCAAGTACTGTACCCATGGAAAGTCCGTGAGTACAGTGCCCAAGTATTCTCTAACTTGGATATAAATATTGACCTCTAACTTGGATACATAATGGACCTATAACTTGGACACATAATGGACCTATAACTTGGACACATAATGACCTATAACTATAGAGACGTGACATATAACAGCTCCATAGGTGCACTTCAAGACATTAATTTGACGCCCGTCACGGCGTTTAGGGAATATTGGGGAGAGGGGGAGGTGGGAGGGGGAGGGATGGGGGTAAGGGGGGAGGGGAAGAGAGGGAAAGACAGTGGAAAAGAGAGAAAGAAAAATAGAGGGAAAATGGGAATACAAGGGCGAAAGGGGAGAGAGAAAGTGGAGGTAAGAAAGAGAAGGGAGGGGGGAGTAAAAGACGGGGGGGGGGAGTAAGATAAGGAAGGGAAGAAAGAGGGGAAGTAAAGAAGAAGTATTTAGATACGAAGGAACGCAAAGGAGAGGAACGATATGATGATGAGAGGAAGGGGAAGAGAGAGAGAGAGAGAGAGAGAGAGAGAGAGAGAGAGAGAGAGAGAGAGAGAGAGAGAGAGAGAGAGAGAGAGAGAGAGAGAGAGAGAGAGAGAGGAAGGACAGGAAAGAGACAAGAGAGAAATAGAGAAAGAGGAGAATGAGTCAATACTGAGAGACACAGGAAAATGAGAGATACGTAGAGAAGAGGAAGAATCGCTAAAAGGGAGAGAGTACAGTGAGAGAAAGTCTTGCGGAGGAGAAGAGATGGAGGGAGGGAGTGAAGGGAGGGAGGTAGGGGGTAGGGGAGGGGTAGAGAGAGCTGGAGGAGAGGGAGAGAGAGAGGTGGACATGTATAGTTCTGGTGGAGGGAGAGTGGGAGAGGACTGGTCGTGAGAGGAGTGCTTCAGTAAAGGTGAGAGCAGTCCGGTCGATAGGGAGGTGGTGGGGTGGTCGAGGAGGGGGTGGGGGTGGGGGGCAGGTGGGGTTATATGAGGGGGGGGGGGGAGGAGGTTGTGGAGCTAGTTGTGGTTTTGGTGAGTCTCTCTCTCTCTCTCTCTCTCTCTCTCTCTCTCTCTCTCTCTCTCTCTCTCTCTCTCTCTCTCTCTCTCTCTCTCTCTCTCTCTCTCTCTCACACCCAACATCGTAAAAAAATATTTATACTAATCCAATAGAACCCAATCTTCTCTAAAAAAAATAATTAAAAACAGACTGACAGTCCGAAACAGAAATAAAGACAGAGACAGACAGACAGGGAAAGAGACAGAGACACAGCTGGACATGGGTAGCTGTGGACATGGGTGGCTGGGGACATGGGTAGTTGTGGACATGGGTAGCTGTGGACATGGGTAGTTGTAGACATGGGTAGCTGTGAACATGGGTAGCTGTGGACATGGGTAGCTGAGGACATGGGTAGCTGTGGACATGGGTAGCTGAGGACATGGGTAGCTGTGGACATGGGTAGCTGTGGACATGGGTAGCTGTGCACATGGGTAGCTGTGAACATGGGTAGCTGTGAACATGGGTAGCTGTGGACATGGGTAGCTGTGGACATAGGTAGCTGTGGACATGGGTAGCTGTGCATATGGGTAGCTGTGGACATGGGTAGCTGTGCACATGGGTAGCTGTGGACATGGGTAGCTGTGCACATGGGTAGCTGTGGACATGGGTAGCTGTGCACATGGGTAGCTGTGGACATGGGTAGCTGTGCACATGGGTAGCTGTGGACATGGGTAGCTGTGCACATGGGTAGCTGTGGACATGGGTAGCTGTGAACATGGGTAGCTGTGGACATGGGTAGCTGTGAACATGGGTAGTTGTGGACATGGGTAGCTGTGCACATGGGTAGCTGTGAACATGGGTAGCTGTGGACATGGGTAGCTGTGAACATGGGTAGCTGTGAACATGGGTAGCTGTGCACATGGGTAGCTGTGAACATGGGTAGCTGTGGACATGGGTAGCTGTGAACATGGCTAGCTGTGGACATGGGTAGCTGTGAACATGGACACCTTCCCTTTACACAGAGAAATAACATTATCCTAATATATCAATGAACAAATCCACAAGGGCCTTTATGAGGGTTCGAACCCCGTCGCGGCTCCGGTGGCTTCGTTCCCTCGTAAGAACACCATCGGATGTTTTGGGGTTAATGCGACCACCAGAAAGTATTGTGATAGTCTTTTGTTTTCAGTTGCATTAGACATGAGTGGAAGTGACATTGGCTGCTGGTTGGGAACCGGAATTGTCGCTATCGTTCACCTGTCCACCTGTTGACAGCCGTGTCCGGGGACTGACAGACGGACGGACAGCTCCTTGACCTAATACGTCCGGACTAAAGTGTTTCACAACTTTAATGGCCACTTTTGTGTCATAATATGGACGAACATCACTATAGCAGCATGATGATTCACTTCAGCAACAGCTTGATGTATCACGTCTACATCAGCATAATGTATCACCTACCTTATTTAAAGTAAAAAGATACATCACCCAATACTGTAACAGCTAGATGTATAAACCCAATGTATACAATGTATACAACAGTTAGATGTATAACTCAATGTATACAATGTATCCAACAATTAGATGTATAACTCAATGTCCACAATATCAATATGTATCACCAGAGTCTACAGGAGGAATGTATAATACAATGCTAGAACCAAAAATATACATTTCCTTATCTATATAAACAAAATGGATTACACTGGATTATACAACACCTTGTGTAGCTCAGGATACATCACCTCAACACCTTGTGCACCTCAGGATACATTACCCCAACACCACGTGTGTCTCGAGACACATACTAGTACCAAGCCACCTCAAGTAGCCTGTGAGACGACAGGAACGAAAACAAGATCCAGAACTAGAGGGGAGGGAGTAGTTGGAAGATTAACATAGATAAATCCACAGGATTTATCCTGTGGATTTATCCTGTCACGGCCTGTGACGAATCCTCGTCACAGGCCGTGACGAGGATTCGAACCTGCGTCCGAGAGCATCCCAGACGCTGCCTTAATCGACTGATTTTGTTCATTTGGTGCATCATGCAATTGTGATTTCTGTGTGTTAACATAGATAAGTTTGACTACTTGCTAGAGTTCAAAACAGAGATCAAATTAAGCTCACTGAGGACCACTCGATCGAGAGTTAGGAGGCGGGTCCCAGGGGCTAGAGCTTAATCCCGGGGAATATAGGTAGTTGGGGGGGATAGGGGCGGGTAGTAGGGGATAGGGGGGAGAGAAGAGGAAGGGAAGGCCAGTGGAGGGGATGGGGAAGGATAGAAAGGAGATGAGTTAAGCAATAAGTGAGTGTTTGAGGCGAGGCGCGCGCACACACACACACACACACACACACACACACACACACACACACACACACACACACACACACACACACACACACACACACCAAATAAGCCACAGGGACGTTAGAATGAACTTTTTCAATGCCAGAATAGTTAGCAAATGGAATGCATTAGGCAGTGATGTGGTGGAGGCTGACTCCATACACAGTTTCAAATGTAGATATGACTGAGCCAAGTAGGCTCAGGAATCTGTACACCAGTTGAGAGGTGGGACCAAAGAGCCAGAGCTCAACCCCCGCAAGTACAACTAGCTGAGTACACACACACACACACTGCCTTAGTTTGCTGCCCCACACCCAGACTCACTCTCCCCCTTACATACTCACCCCATTTAAAGCTGACATGCCTATGGGGTCTCGCCTCCTATCTTCTCAACTCTCTCTCTCTCTCTCTCTCTCTCTCTCTCTCTCTCTCTCTCTCTCTCTCTCTCTCTCTCTCTCTCTCTCTCTCTCTCCTCTCCCCCAGTTTACTGGAGAGAGGGAGCCCAGGTTGGTGAGTGTAAGACGATATACACCATATGCAACCTGTATATTTTGCATCAACATTAACTTATAAACTTTACTTACTTAAACCTGAATAGATATATTACTTCCAAGTTCTTACATAAAATTTTACTGATAGGTCACAATTTTAGCAATCACTCAATAAAGTATATTAATATCGGAACATTTATAACCAAACATCCTTAAAATTTATGGCATATTATATATATATATATATATATATATATATATATATATATATATATATATATATATATATATATATATATATATATATATATGCCAACGATGATATCACTGCCCAAAACGTTATGGCCACTACGGTCACCTGAGGTCTAATCATTTGACTAATCTTCGTAAGTTTAGTTTATTGACCCACGCACTTTACCATCGGAAGTAAGATCCGATGTTACCTCCTGTCTCATCACTTGAGAATGAACCATATAGGTTCGAAACGCTGTGTAAATTATAATAAGTATAATAGATTCTATAGTTCATTTTTGTTCTTTTAGTCAACCTTGAACGAACATATTTGTAGAAATCTTCTTCCAATAAACCCAAATTGTAAATTGTCAGAGGAACAGACGTCCTAAATAAGAAAATAACACGAATAATGTAGTCATATTCACTGAAATATGTCTAAATGAAAACCTGTTGCCAGTATACACCAATATATTATATGTATACTGGTGGCAATCTTTCTTACAGACACATATTATAGAATATGATATAAAGGGGTTAGATCAATGATTCTAGCACGGCTCTTCGTCACATTTCTTAAGTTCTTCATTACGTGAGAAGGAAGATGAAATATTAACTCTACAAAAGATAATGTTTACAGTTTAAAATGCCCTGAAGCTAAGAGATGTATATACGTATACATCTATATACTCTATATGTGTATATATATATATATATATATATATATATATATATATATATATATATATATATATATATATATATATATATATATATATATATATATATATATATATGTCGTACCTAGTAGCCAGAACTCACTTCTCAGCCTACTATGCAAGGCCCGATTTGCCTAATAAGCCAAGTTTTCCTGAATTAATATATTTTCTCTAATTTTTTTCTTGTGAAATGGTAAAGCTACCCATTTCATTATGTATGAAGTCAATTTTTTTTTATTGGAGTTAAAATTAACGTAGATATATGACCGAACCTAACCAACCCTACCTAACCTAACCTAACCTATCTTTATAGGTTACGTTAGGTTAGGTAGCTGAAAAAGTTAGGTTAGGTTAGGTTAGGTAGGTTAGGTAGTCGAAAAACAATTAATTCATGAAAACTTGGCTTATTAGGCAAATCGGGCCTTGCATACTAGGCTGAGAAGTGCGTTCTGGCTACTAGGTACGACATATATATATATATATATATATATATATATATATATATATATGTCGTACCTAGTAGCCAGAACTCACTTCTCAGCCTACTATTCATGGACCGATTTGCCTAATAAGCCAAGTTTTCCTGAATTAATATATTTACTATAATTTTTTTCTTATAAAATGATAAAGCAACCCTTTTCTCTATGTATGAGGTCAATTTTTTTTTATTGGCGTTAAAATTAACGTAGATATATGACCGAACCTAACCAACCCTACCTAACCTAACCTAACCTATATTTATAGGTAAGGTTAGGTTAGGTAGCCAAAAAAAGCTAGGTTAGGTTAGGTTAGGTAGGTTAGGTAGACGAAAAAACATTAATTCATGAAAACTTGGCTTATTGGGCAAATCGGGCCTTGAATAGTAGGCTGAGAAGTGCGTTCTGGCTATTAGGTACGACATATATATATATATATATATATATATATATATATATATATATATATATATATATATATATATATATATATATATATATATATATATATATATATATATATATACGAGTTAGCATGAGCAATCGCGTATATAACCAAGAAAAATGGTTATATATTAAAGTATAATATAGATAAGCTATCGCATGGGCCAATACACCTTCTGATGATTCTTGACTTTATATGAACAAAGTGTGTTCTTGACATCATCTGTTCTCATGGGCAGTGTGTGCTGGATATTCTGCCTTGGTCTTCCGTATGGTAGAATGTACCCGAGTGTGAGATGATAGTTAATAGTTGATTGACATTGTTTGATATGTAGGACTTGTTTGATATGCAGGACTTGTTTGATATGTAGGACTTTATTGTTTGATATGTAGGACTTTATTGTTTGATATGTAGGACTTTATTGTTTGATATGCAGGACTTGTTTGATATGTAGGACTTTATTGTTTGATATGTAGGACTTTATTGTTTGATATGTAGGACTTCGGCGATGTCTAATCTTCTGTTGTGGGGTGGATCTGTTATTTCGGTATGGTTGGTTAGGATGTCTCTGGCTTGTTAGGATGTCTCTATCTGGTTGTGTGTAGAAACTATATGTTGTTTGATGGATTGTTGTTGTTGTTTGTGTAGTGTGACGCGCCTTGAAAGAGATCTTGTCGTGTTGTCAATATGTTGAGATCGTTGGAGCTGACAGTCCCCAAGTGGCCTATGTCAGCTGTGTGTGTGTGTGTGTGTGTGTGTGTGTGTGTGTGTGTGTGTGTGTGTGTGTGTGTGTGTGTGTGTGTGTGTGTGTGTGTGTGTGTGTGTGTGTGTGTGTGTACTCACCTAGTTGTGTCTGCAGGATCGAGCATTGACTCTTGGATCCCGCCTTTCGAGCATCGGTTGTTTACAGCAATGACTCCTGTCCCATTTCCCTATCATACCTGATTTTAAAATTATGAATAGTATTTGCTTCCACAACCTGTTCCTGAAGTGCATTCCATTTTCCCTCTACTCTCACGCTAAAAGAAAACTTCCTAACATCTCTGTGACTCATCTGAGTTTGAAGCTTCCATCCATGTCCCCTCGTTCTGTTACTATTCCGTGTGAACATTTCGTATAAGTCCACTTTGTCAATCCCTATGAGTATTTTATACGTTCCTATCATGTCCCTCCTCTCCCTTCTTCTTTCTAGTGTCGTAAGGCACAGTTCCCTCAGGCGCTCCTCATACCCCATCCCTCGTAGCTCTGGGACGAGTCTCGTTGCAAACCTCTGAACCTTTTCCAGTTTCATTATATGCTTCTTCAGATGGGGACTCCATGATGAGGCGGCATACTCTAAGACTGGCCTCACGTAGGCAGTGTAAAGTGCCCTAAATGCCTCCTTACTTAGGTTTCTGAATGATGTTCTAACCTTTTGCCAGTGTAGAGTACGCTGCTGTCGTTGTGTGTGTGTGTGTGTGTGTGTGTGTGTGTGTGTGTGTGTGTGTGTGTGTGTGTGTGTGTGTGTGTGTGTGTGTGTGTGTGTGTGTGTGTATTCACCTAGTTGTGTTTGCGGGGGTTGAGCTTCGGCTCTTTCGGCCCGCCTCTCAACTGTCAATCAACTGGTGTACAGATTCCTGAGCCTACTGGGCTCTGTCATATCTACATTTGAAACTGTGTATGGAGTCAGCCTCCACCACATCACTGCCTAATGCATTCCATCCGTTAACTACTCTGACACTGAAAAAGTTCCTTTGTGTGGGTGTGTGGGTGTGTGTGTACTCACCTATTTGTGCCTGCATGATTGAGTCTTGGCTCTTGGATCCCGCCTTTCTAGACACCGGTTATTTAAAGCAATGACTCCTGTTATATTTCCCTATTATATATACTTTTACAATTTTGAATAGAGTTTGCTTCCACAACCTGCTCCTTTAGTTCATTCCATTTTCCCCCACTACTACTACTGGAGGCCTGGTCGGAGACCGGGCCACGGGGCCATTGATCCTCGGAAGCTACACAAGGTAGGTAGGTACTCTCACGCTAAATGAAAATTTTCTAACATCTCTATAACTCATCCGAGTTTCCAGCTTCCACCCATGCCGCCTTGTTCTGTTGGTATTCAGTGTGAACATTTCGTCTATTTCTACTCTGTCAATCCTCCTATGTATTGTATGTCTCTATCATGTCCCCCCTCTCCTTCCTTTTTTCCAGCGTCGCTAGCTTCAGTTCCTTCAGGCGCTCTTCATACCCAATCCCTCGGAATTCTGGGACGAGCCTCGTCACAAACGTCTGAACTTTTTCCAGTTTCCTTATATGTTTCTTCAGGTGGGGGCTCATGATGGGGATGCATACTCTTAGATTGGTCTCACATAGGTAGTGTAAAGCGCTCTAAATGCTTCATTTCTGAAGTTTCTGAATGATGTTCCAATTTTTGCTAGCGTAGAGTACGCTGTTGATGTTATCCTATTTATATGTCCCTCAAGAGTTTGATCAGGTGTTACGTCCACTCCCAGGTCTCTTCCTCGAATCGTTACAGGAAGGAAGTTCCCCTTCATTGTGTACTGTCCCTTTGGTCTCCTGTCACCTTGTCCCATTTCCATAACTTTACACTTGCTTGTGTTGAGCTCCAGTTGCCATTTCTCTGACCATCTCTGCACCTTGCTCAAGTCCTCTTGGAGGATCCTACAATCCTCATCTGTCACAACTCTCCTCATTAATTTCCCGTCAGCCACATTCTTCGACAAATAGGACTCAACTCCTGAAGACATGTCGTTTACGTATATTAGAAATAGAACTATCTTCTGTCTTGAAAATTGGTGTCATATTTGCCTTCTTCCAGTAACTGAGCAACTCTCCCTTCCTATACGACTCATTAAAGATTCTTGCCGGAGGAACGCTGAGGACCTGCGCTGCCTCTTTTAGTATCCACGGTGATATATTGTCTGGTATAACTTCTTTAGTTTTATCCGGTGTTGTCAGCTGTTTCATGACCTCCTCTGCTGTCAACTCTATATCTGCTAGTCTCTCATTTTGGGTCATCTCCCCTCTTTTAACAATCGGAGCTGCTCAGGCTCGGTTGGGAATACTCAATGGAAACTGGTATTCAGTACCTCGCAGATTTCCTTCTCGCTTTCTGTATATGTCCCCCTGTTTTCCTTAGTCTTGTCACTTGGTCAAGTGACTAAGACTAAGGAAAGTGACTTGGTCAATGTCGACTAAGACCTTCTGTTCGATGGTACCCATGTAGAAGTCACCAACATTTTCCTTCTTATATGACTATGTAGTAATTTAGGAAGGTTTTTGCTTTGATCGCAATGTCGTTCTCAGATTTTCTTTCCGATACTCTTCTTATATTAATGTATTCGTTCCTAGCTCTGTGCATACATTTCTGTTGTCCTCTGTACTTCTTCCACTCCCTCCTGCTTCTCATTTTTGCTTCCTGACACTGTCTATTAAATCATAAGTTATTATATCCCTTCATACTTTTCACCCCTTACTATTGATATGAAACTTGGAAACCAAAACAGGATGAAGCAGTGGGTTAGTTTCAGTGGACCGTCCACTATAGGATCGAGCGTCTTGGTGCGTTTGGTGGAGGGATCATCGTCCCAGTGGCGCCGGAGGCTTCCTCTGTTATGGCAACGTCGACTTTTGCCGATGGAGGTGAAAATGGCTGGATTTATATAGGACCTACGTCGTATGGGACAGCAGTTAATGCAATGTCGGATTTTGGTGTTGAGTTTGCCGGTGTTATGACAATGGAAGCTCATGTCAATGACTTCCTCTGGTCGTGTTGATGTGCTGGCCTCGAGGGCCCTCAGCAACGGCAAAAGCTTCCTACGTTATCTATTACAAATTCTTAGTATATTGTGTCCATATGTTTTTTTTATAGGTGTATAATGTATATTGAATCTACGATGGGAACTGTGTTATTTGGAAGCGATCTTCATGGAGGTCACCAGGATCTGCAGTCTTCGAAAAATGAGCTTGTGGACGAGTCTTCTCAGTTTCGCTGTTATGTCTTCCATCTGTTTGTGTGTGAATGTTGCTGGATCTCTTCACTACTGGTGGTGAAGAGATCCAGCAGGTTGCTTGCGTGACTATATCAGAGTATTTCATATTTAAGAAAAGTATGACACCAGTTACCTAGGATATTTTTGGGGATAAGTGCAGGGATGTCGAACCGCCTAATTACCAAGCAATCATATCAGAAGCCACTAAACTCCTTATATGCATTTCATGTGGCTGTAAATTCAAGCTGATTCCGCTTGCGGATGCTGTCTTCCGCATCGTAGAGGACGTTTGATGTGTTCGGATGACCTGTGCGCATCTGAACCCAAATTGCCTTTCCGGGAAAAGTTTTTTTGCGGAACAGGAAAATGTTTGCGGAGAATTAGATCAAAGGATTAGCCCAGTTCCGGTCTAATCCTAATTAGTCTTACGTCGGCTCTGGTAAAGAGATCACCTTCTTCGTGGTGATCTCGATTCTTGATCTTCGAATCGTGATCTTCTTTGTGTCAAGGTTTTCTCCTCCCACTGACCGCAAAAAGATCATCTTCACTGCCTTGAAGAACTCTGGCGTCAACCTGATACTAGAATAACAATACATATATTCTCTAGCAGTACTGCTACTTCTCTAGCAGTACTGCTACTTCTCTAGCAGTACTGCTACTTCTCTAGCAGTACTGCCACTTCTCTAGCAGTACTGCCACTTCTCTAGCAGTACTGCCACTTCTCTAGCAGTACTGCTACTTCTCTAGCAGTACTGCCACTTCTCTAGCAGTACTGCTACTTCTCTAGCAGTACTGCTACTTCTCTAGCAGTACTGCTACTTCTCTAGCAGTACTGCCACTTCTCTAGCAGTACTGCTACTTCTCTAGCAGTACTGCCACTTCTCTAGCAGTACTGCTACTTCTCTAGCAGTACTTCAATGCGTTTGGTGTTTCAGTGTATGAGGTTGTATAGTGCCATGCCATTTCTTAACGGGTTATTGGTCTCATGATGAGGTGATCTTCTATGAGGTGATCTTCTATGAGGTGATCTTCTATGAGGTGATCTTCTATGAGGTGATCTTCTATGAGGTGATCTTCTATGAGGTGATCTTCTATGGGGTGATCGTCTATGGGGTGATCTTCTATGGGGTGATCGTCTATGGGGTGATCGTCTATGGGGTGATCTTCTATGGGGTGATCGTCTATGGGGTGATCTTCTATGGGGTGATCTTCTATGGGGTGATCTTCTATGGGGGTGATCTTCTATGGGGTGATCTTCTATGGGGTGATCTTCTATGGGGTGATCTTCTATGGGGTGATCGTCTATGGGGTGATCGTCTATGGAGTGATCTTCTATGGGGTGATCGTCTATGGGGTGATCGTCTATGGAGTGATCTTCTATGGGGTGATCTTCTATGGGGTGATCGTCTATGAGGTGATCTTCTATGAGGTGATCTTCTATGGGGGTGATCTTCTATGGGGGTGATCTTCTATGGGGTGATCTTCTATGGGGGTGATCTTCTATGAGGTGATCTTCTATGGGGGTGATCTTCTATGGGGTGATCTTCTATGGGGGTGATCTTCTATGGGGTGATCTTCTATGGGGTGATCTTCTATGGGGTGATCTTCTATGGGGTGATCTTCTATGGAGTGATCTTCTATGGGGTGATCTTCTATGGGGGTGATCTTCTATGGGGGTGATCTTCTATGGGGTGATCTTCTATGGGGTGATCTTCTATGGGGTGATCTTCTATGGGGTGATCGTCTATGGAGTGATCTTCTATGGGGGTGATCTTCTATGGGGTGATCTTCTATGGGGGTGATCTTCTATGGGGTGATCTTCTATGGGGGTGATCTTCTATGGGGTGATCGTCTATGGGGTGATCGTCTATGGAGTGATCTTCTATGGGGTGACCCTCTTTTAGGTGACTCTTTGATGTTTAATGAATCAATGTTGGAGTACTTTATAGGTGGGCCAGACCTCGTGTGCTTGTACACAGAGAGGGGTTACCTTGACAAATACCTCTCCAAACCACACCACTCCACACCAAGTCCCTCCAAACCACACCCCTCCTCCAAACCACACCCCTCCAAATCACACCCCTTCCAAACCAACCACACCCTCCAAACCACACCCTCTCCAAACCACACACACCCTCCAAACCACACCCTCTCCAAACCACACCCCTCTCCAAACCACACCCCTCTCCAAGCCACACCCCCCCCAAACCACACCCCTCTCCAAACCACACCCTCTCCAAACCACACCCCTCTCCAAACCACACCCTCTCCAAACCACACCCCCTCCAAACCACACACCCCTCTAAACCACACCCCCCTCTAAACCACACCCCCCTCTAAACCACACCCCCCTCCAAACCACACCCCCTCCAAACCACACCCCCTCCAAACCACACCCCCTCCAAACCACACCCCCGCTCCAAACCACACCCCCCTCCAAACCACACACCCCCTCCAAACCACACCCCCCTCTAAACCACACCCCCCCTCCAAACCACACACCCCTCTAAACCACACCCCCCTCCAAACCACACACCCCTCCAAACCACACCCCCCTCTAAACCACACCACCCCCCCTCTAAACCACACCCCCCATCCAAACCACACCCCTCCCCCCTCCAAACCACACACCCTCCAAACCACACACCCCTCCAAACCACACCTCCTCCAAACCATTACATATAACAGATCTCCAACTTATTATTCCCCACATCATTTCACTCAGCGCCCGACCTCACTACCCTGCCCCTTCTACCTAGAATTCTCAACGTTCTTCGCTATTCTAAATCTTCTACTATTCGTTCTTCTTCTACTCTACACCCCTCTATCCTACATCCCTCAACTCTCACTATCCCTCTACTCCACACCCATATGCCCATTCACATCCCTCTTCGCCCGAGCCCCGGCTCTCAACTAATGGCATCTAAATTGCATTCTACTTTGTCCAGCACTTGTCCCATACACGTCATTCTACTTCACCTGCCTTCACGCTACTCCAGCCCCTCCACGCACACGTCCCTCCATCTAGTCCCCCTCCATCTAGTCCCCCTCCATCTAGCTCCCTCCAGTTCATCGTGACAAATGATCTGGTCGTAAGGACTCCATCCAGGGAGAAATGTCAATTAAAAGGGAAGGTTGTCTCACCTGTGTGTGAGTGCGCTGTTTCCAGCTGACGCCGTGGCTGGAGGTGGCAGCAGGGTGGCAGAGGCGATGCTGGGTGGCAGTTGATGGCAGTGCC